>NW_011494924.1:2264267-2268643 GCF_000754665.1 Bison bison bison | reverse complement strand
CTCGGCCGGTAGGGCCTCCAGCTCCCTGTCACGGGCGTCGAGCAGCGCCTCTGCCTGCAGCCAGCTGTCCCGAAGGCCCCGGGCCTCCGCCTCATGCTCCTGGGCCTGCTCAGCACATTGCTGCTGGAGGGCCCGCAGCATCTTCTCCTGCTCCCGAGCCTCTGCCCGAAGGTCACCCAGCACCTCCTCCAGGGCCTGGCTCCGCCGCCCCTCCACTGCCAGCTCTTCCTGGAGCCTCCGCGCGTGTTCCTTGTGTTCCTCGAGCTCAGCCCGGCGCTCCTCCAGGGCAGCATGCGCCTGCTCCAGGGCGGTCTGCAGTGAGTCTGCCTGCTCCTTCACGTTCTTCTCCTGGTCCTGGGCCTCTTGCTGCTGCAGGGCCTGGAGCTCCTGGGTCCTCTGCACCAGGACCCTCTGGGTCTCTTCCAGCCGCCCCTGAAGCTCCTGCTCTTTCAGCTCCCCCTGGTCCTGGGCTTCCTGCAGGTGCTGCTGCAGGACCGCAATCTCCTGCTCCCGCTGGGTCAAAAGGAGGCTGGTCTCACTCACCTTCCTGTGGAGGCCCTGGAGCTCCTGTTCCAGCTGGTCCCTATGTTCCCGAAGCTCCTGGATGTGCTCCTGCTGGCACTCCACCTCCTTCTCCTTATCCCGCAGGATCAGCTTCATGTGCTCCAGGCTTCCACGCTGAGCTTTGCTCTGGCCCTTCCCTTCCTCTGCCCACTCCTGCCTCAGCTGCCGCTGCGAGACCAGCTCCCGGCCCCGCTCTCTCAGGGCCAGCTTGATCTGCTCCAGGTCTTCCTCCAGGATCTTGGTCTGCCGGCTCCTCTGATCTTCCAGGGCCTGCGTCCTCTCCTTCAGCAGCACTAGCTCCTGCTCCCTCCTCTCCAGGTCTTGACTCAGACGCTCTTTCTGCCTCTGCAGATCCCGGATCTGGTCTTGCTGGGCCATGGCCTCCTGCTCCTTCTCCTGGAGCTCACTAGCCAGGAGAGTGCTGTGGCCCTCCAGCTCCTGGATCCGGCTGCCCTGTGCCAGCAGTTCCTGGCTCCTTTCCTCCAGGTCCAGCGTTAGGTGGGTCAGAGCTACCCTCTGTGCTTCCCTCTGGCCCTCCAGCTCCTCTATCGCCTTTCGCTGGCTCTCCGTTTTGTGACGCTTCTCCTCGAGCTCCAGGGCCAGGCATTCCGTCGTAACCAGCTGCTTCTTCAGGTCCTGAATCTGGCCTTTCTGGGACTCGATCACTTGGACCTTCTTCTCAAGTTCCAGGAGATGATGCTCTAGGATGCTCGTCTGCGTCTCCCGGTCCTTCTCAAGTTCCCGGATCCGCTCTCTCTGCAGGGCCAGCTGCTGCTCTCGCTCCTGAACAGCCACGGGGAGATGCTCTAGCACAGACCTACACTCCTCCAGCTCCTGGATCTGTCCCTGCTGTAGATCCACCTCTCGGTTCCTCTTCTTCAGGTCCAGAGACAGCACTTCCAACACAGCCTTCTGCATTTCCCGTTGCTTCTCCAGTTCCTCGATTTTCCCCTGCAGAGTCTCCACCTCCCCTTCTCTTTCTGAGAGGGCCTGGGCCAGGCGAGCCAGATTCTCCTGCAGAGCCTTCCCCTGGGCCACTTTCAGCTCACCCTGCTCCTGCAGGGCCTGGGCTCGCTGGCGCTCACTCGCCACCTCCTCATTTTTCAGTTTCAGGGCTGAGCGCGCCATCCGCAGATCTTCCTCCAGGGCCACAGCAGCACTTGCCTGAGCCCTGGCTTCTGTGATAGAGGCTTGGAGATGTTCCACCTGGGCAGTCAGGCTCTCCTTGGCTGCCTGCAGTAACTTGCGCTCACTCTGGAAAACGAGATACAAAACCACCTTAAAGCTGTGCTTCCCTCAAACTGTCACTCCAACAAGGGCCTTTTCTTTCTTTCCTCTGTAGTGTCAGCCTTGTCAAGGATGTGAGCAAAAGGAACTGAGCATTCTACTTAGGCTGATGCTGTAAAACAACATCCCGACCACACTTTTAGGCTCTGCTCTGCTCAAAGAGAGTCTGATGCAAATCAGCCATCCCAGACTCTAGTCCTTCAGGTCAAGGATAAAGATCTCAACCTCAATGCAGAAAGTAATTAAAGGAGGATTCACTGAGGCCTTCATAATGGTCCTCAGGGCTGTGGGGACAGCCAGAGAAATGGAGCCACTGCTGAAGAAAGCTGGGCACTATATATGCATGGGGTTTGACCAGGGGCTAGGATGGGAGCCCCAGCCTTGGCCCCTCCCCAGTTCAGTACCACCTTACCTGGGCTTCCACTCCTTGCAGCTCTGCTTGCTGGAGGCGACTCTGTAAGGATGCCACAGTTTCACGCAGTTCCATCAGCTCAGATTCTAGGGAGTTCTGTTTGCCTTCCCACTTGGATTTCTCTTTGGGAAGAGATGGAGGAAGGCCCATGATTGGGGTGTTGGAAAAGAGGGATGTACAGGTAGATGGGAGAAGGGAAGCAGAAACAAAGGAGGAAAAGGCCAAGAAGGAGAGAATTACATCCAGTTTCATAGAGACATGACCCTTCTGCCCACTGCTCTGTTTGTCTAGGCTCCCTGCTGCTTCCAGACCCCTGTCTGCATCTGCTGCCTGACAATTGTACCAACACTTCTCATCCCGATCACACAGGTTCTCAAGCCTGGATTCCAGACAGGGTTGAGCTTCATGACATGGGATGTCCTTTTCAGCCAGCAATTCTAGGATTTTGCAGGGGTTCCTAGAGACCAGGGCGGCTCTGCTGGGGGCCCTCCATTTCTGCAAAATGCACCAGAACTCAGCTCTGTGTATGGCTCTCACTGAGCCCTGTGGGACATTTTAAGACCCAGATCCACTCCCCACATTGTCTTCTTCTCTTCTGTAGTTGAGCCTTGAGCCTGAAGACCCTCCTCTTTCTTTTCCTGGTGGTCAACACCCTTCCCAGCCTTAGTTGTAGCACAGATACATTCTCCCCAGGTTCCCCCCTTTTCTTTTTCCCAAATAAGCTCAGGATCCTGCTGATCACTTTGAGAATAGTTGGGGATGACAAAATAAGTAACACTGATAAACGATAATGACAGAATTTTATGGTGTTCTTTGAGACTAGGCCTTAGGTAGCCAGTTTTTTTAACCTGCAGACAGAAAAAATGGAAGCCTAGCCAGCAACTTCCCTGAGTTCACCAAATCTGTTCCTCCTAATCTCTTCTGCCAGGATGGCTCTCAAAGGCTAAGCAAAGCATGAAAAGTAGTTCACGGGGTTCACCACTCCTTTGGAGATGCCTCTGGGTATCTTCTTGCAGTTGTGGGCAAGCAGTAAAGAGTGGTTCCCAGGCCGATCCCACCCCTCTGGGCCTTTCCTCACACTTTAGTCGTGTCTGACTCTTTGCAACCCTATGTACCATAGCCCGCCAGGCTCCTCTGTCTATGGGATCCACCAGACAAGAATACCAGCGTGGGTTGCCCTTTCCTCCTCCAGGGGATCTTCCCAACCCAGGGATCAACCCCAGTCTCCTGCACTGCAGGTGGATTCTTTACCACTAGCACCACCGGTGAAGTCTGCCATTCCTCTTCCCCTCAAACCCCTCCCGCCTTGAGCTTCTCACCTTCCTCATTCTGGGAGAGCTGTCTCTGCAGAGCCTGCAACTCTGTGTGGACCTGGCTCTTCTCGGCTTCCATATCACTGAGACGCTGTTCCAGCTTCTGGGCTTGATCCCGCAGATCATCCTGGGAAAGGAAGTGTGTGGAACTCAAGCTCCATGTCTTCCATGATGTCGCCCCAGTCCAGGGCCTGAGCCCTCTAGTCCCTCAGGCTCTGTCAGGGTTTGCCATCGAGGACCTACTCTCAGATTGCTGGGTTATTTACCTCTGAATTCATGTGCATCTGGCTCCCAGAAGTGATGACAGGCTCTGCCCCAACTGGCTGGAGCCTGACTTCCCCTTCTGACCCGTCTGTCTTTGAAACAGAACTCCTACTGAAGTCTTAGCCCAGGATCCCTTTCCTCTTCCTGAATCACTTCACATTTTAGCTCAAAGGTCACTGCTTCCTTTCTTCCGACCCTCTCAAGTCAGATTGCACTGCCCCTACCTCCTATTATCAGAATGTGCACCTGTTACTGATCTAGTTAATTCTAGCAGCTCAGCTTTATCTCAGGACAAAGCTGGGTTGCTCAGCCCTGTCATGAGCCTTCCTGAGGGCAGAGAGCAGGTGTTTCTCCCTTCTGTATCCCTAGCTCAGAGTGCATGCTGCTGCTGCTGCTAAGTCGCTTCAGTCGTGTCCGACTCTGTGCGACCCCATAGACGGCAGCCCATCAGGCTCCCCCGTCCCTGGGATTCTCCAGGCAAGAACACTGGAGTGGGTTGCCATTTCCTTCTCCAATGCGTTAAAGTGAAAAGTGGA
>NW_011494924.1:2263306-2264121 GCF_000754665.1 Bison bison bison | reverse complement strand
TATCCGACTCCCAGCGACCCCATGGACTGCAGCCTACCAGGCTCCTCCGTCCATGGGATTTTCCAGGCAAGTGTACTGGAGTGGGGTGCCACTGCCTTCTCCGTCAGAGTGCATATTGACACTCAATTTTCACTGACTGATAGGTTCACCATAAGGTGGGATTTGGAGGACATTTCATATTGTCTTGGGCCTAGAATGTTCCTATAAACGGCAACCTCAAATCTCAGTGATCCCCATTTGTTGGTTTCTTCTTGGAGGTCTTGGCACCAAGAACAATTTGTGGCTGAGAGGAAAATGATGTAAAGCAATATCCCAGATCTACACAGTATCACGGTTTACAGGGCTCACCTGAGTCCCTCGCTCATTTAATCCTCAAAACCTGGTGAAGTGGGCACAGTGTACCCTAATTTACTAAAGAAACCAAGGTCCAGGAAGCCGAATGCTTTATTCACGGCTGCCAGGTAGTAAGCAATAGAGGCAGAACTCATTCCAACTTGATGTCAGAAATAAAACAGGTCAGGGACTTCCCTGGTGGGCCAAGGAACCACCAGGGGGTTAGCATGGCTAAGTCTCCACGTTCCCAATTCAAGATGCCTAGGTTCAATCCCCAGTTAGGGAACTAGATCCCACACCCCGCAACTAGTAAGACCCAGCACCATCAAATAAATAATTTTTTTTTTTTTTAAAGAAGAAATAACACAGGTCAAACTATGCCATGAGCCTTTTTCAGGGGAGGTGAAGAGCCTGAGGAAGGAGAACAGAGACACATACCCGGGCCTGCTGCGTCTTCCACAGGTCTTGGTGAAGCTTGTGGA
>NW_011494924.1:2232662-2263206 GCF_000754665.1 Bison bison bison | reverse complement strand
GCCGCCACTGCCTCAACTGAGAGAGCCGTCAGGAGGGGCCCTCTCTTAAAGAGGATCCTAGCGCCATTCTGGTCTGAAAAACGAGGAAACGCCTCCTGACCTGGCTGCACTCTGACATGAAATAGCCACACCACACCACCCAGACATGGCCCTGGCCTTCCTATCCACCCCTCCTCTCCTCAAAGAGTCCCCCTCAGCAGTTTGTTCATCGTGCCCTGGTCTGCATACCTAGGTGCCAGGCGCTTTGATGCGCACTAGAAAATGCCAGCTATCATTTGTTAGGCATTTAATAAGTGCCAGGACAGGGAAGCCTGGCGTGCCGCAGTCCATGGGGTCGCAAAGAGTTGGACACGACTGAGCGTGTGAACAAGTGCCAGGGACTGAGCGGGTGATTTTATTTCTGTCATTTCATTAACTCCTCAGAAAAATCCCGAGAGGTGGGTACTTATAACACCCTCCTTTTATAGTTGAGAAAATCAAGCTCATACAGGAGAGGTCACTTGCCCAAGGACACATGTCTAGCAAATGGCACAGCTGGGGTTCACACTCTGACTGAATCCATCCCAGAGGCTGGGCCTTGGCCTTGATGCAGTACTGCCTGGAGAACTGTACCCCTCTCCTCCACCCCGCGAGCTAGGCCTGGCTTTGCCCAAAGGCCTGAGCTCCTGGGTGGCTCCCTCACCTGGCTCCGGGCCCCAGAGGGAGGGTGCTGAGTCTCCCCCGCCGTTTAGCTCCAGCCTGCTCTCGCAGGCAGACCCCAGGGCCTGCTGCAGGACAGAATAGAGGCTGGCCAGCTGGACCTGGGCCTGGTGCCCAGGCTGCTGCTCTGCCACCAGCGCCTCCAGCCGGCTCTCTGTGCTGCGCAGGCGCAGCTGTAGTTGGGCCACCTTGGTCTCCTGGGCCCACAAGGAAGCTCGGAGCTGTTGTTCGGTGACTCGAGACGCCTCAAGCTCCTCCAGCAGCTGAGTCTCCTGGGCCAGGAAGTCAGCCTCCTTTTCCTTCACCTCCTGCTTCAGTAATTCCACCTGCCAGAGAAGATGTATGGTCACTCCGAGCAGGGAGTGGACACCCTCTCCCTGGACCCTCCCAGGACCAGTCCCACTCGATCCCCAGGGTTGTGCGGTTGTCTGAGGCTGGGAGGATTTCAGGAGGCTCAGCTCTCCAGCAGGAAGGCAGGGTCTGGAATGAGTGCCACCCCAGATCTGACCTACGCACCTACCTAAGGACTCCTAACACGTGGGCCTGGGCTGTGACCTATGCACCTACCTAAGGACTCCTAACACATGGGCCTGGGCTGTATGCTCATGGGCTCTGGCCCTGGTCCCCTTGGCAACTATGCCAGCTTCCTGCTGTGATTAGAAATCTGCCTGAGAGACCTCCCTGGTAGTCTAGTGTCTTAGACTCTGTGCTCCCAATGCAGGGGGCCTGGGTTCAATCCCTGGTCAGGGAACTAGATCCCACATGCTGCAACTAAAAATATTTTGCGTGTCACAACAAAGGTGACACCCAACTAAGATCTGGGGCAGCCGGAAAAAAGAGAGAATTCTTCTTGAAACCCTGATACTGAGTCAAAAGAAGACGAGTCACAATAATAATGGCTACCATTTACTGAATGCTTACTGTGCTCCTGACACTTTCTATACTCCTACAATGATTAAGAATTATCACCCTCGTTTTAGGGATGAATAAAGCGTATTCACACAACCAAGAAGCAGTAGAGCCGGGGTCACACCAGGACCGTCTAACAAGCAGACGGGTCCTGCTCTACCACAGTCTATGTCTGGCTCTCACTCCCTTCGTGCTTTTCCTCCCAGTTCCATCTTTCCTCCGTGCACAGGTCTGGGGTCCTGCTGTGAACAGACCAAGTCCATGGAAGGCCTCTTGCTGCCGCGGACCCGAGGGAAGTAATATTTGTTCCCCTTGCTGTGTCTTGCCGGGCAGACGAGGCACACTTGGCAGTGGCCAGGCTTGAACAGGCCTGCGTGAGCCCTATCCTCTGGGTACCATGTTCCGGTCATCAGCGGCCTGTTCTTGACTCTGGGTCAGGTTCCCACGCTCCACCCCACCCAGTCCTGGCTTCCCTCTCCCACCGGGGCTGCCAAGGCCCCAGCATGACTGAGCAAGCACCCGCTGACTCCAGAGGCCGGCTTCCACCAGGGAAGAGATTTCCTGCTGGGGTGGGAGATACCTGGGTGCTGAGCTCTTTCTGCCCGGCCTGGGCCTCCTGCATATCCTGGCGCAGGGAGCTCAGCTCTTGCTGTTGAACAGAGTCAGCCTCTTGCAGAACAAGGAGTCTCTGTTCCTTTTCCACCAGCGACAGAGTCAGGCTAAAAAGAGAAGGGTCAAGTGCAAGTTCGATGCATGAAGCAGGGCACTCAAAGCGGGTACTCTGGGACAACCCAGAGGAGTGGGGGTGGGGAGGGACATGGGAGGGGGGTTCAGGATGGGGGGATACATGTGCACCCGTGACTGATTCATGTCGATATATGGCAAAAACCACCACAATAGTGTAAAGTAATTATCCTCCAATTAAAATTAATAAATTAATTTTTTAAAAAAGAGAGGGGGTCAGAGGGCCAGGCCATTCTCTTAGGCAACGAAGAACTACCTTCTCATCTGACTGCTCTAACATAGCATGGATAGTAACAGTAATGATCATGATTACAGGCTAAGAATAAAAGCCTGTGTTTATTGAGTACCAACTGATTGCTCCTAGGTTCTTCAACTTCACAATTTACTCTTTGGCAAATTCCAGAAATACCTACACAGTACCTCAAATTCAACACGTCCAATTCTTCCTGTCTCCTTTGCACCTCCCCTCCCCCCAGTCACCCCTGCTACATTCCCCAGCTCAGTGAATGGCCTCTCTATCCACCGTTAGAAGTCCTGACCACATCACAGAATTGTTCCCTCACTCTGCCTGTGAACATTCCAAGACTACATATAAACCGATCCCAACTCCCCTAACGTCCCTCAAACCCCTTCCCTCCTCCTCTTCCTTACCACCCCACCAGGGTTCCAGCTTTGGTATCTCTTATCTGGACATCTGTACCAGCCTCCTACCTCTAGTTTCATCAACAAAAGGGTTTCTCCCCACTCAGACTCCAGGTGACATAATCTGCCAATACCTTCCCTTGGAGATGATTTGATTAATGTCTTCTCCACAAAACCTTCAATTCTATTGCGACAGAGACCATATTGTCTTATTTAAACTATATCCCCAACCTCTGGCATAGTTTCTGGTGCATGAGGCATGTTCTCCACTAAATGAATGAATGAATGAAGTGCGAGCTGCAGAGACAGGGACCATGCCCTCTCTACACAGTTACCTGTAGAGCCCAGAGCTGGAGACATGAGTGGTTAGGGGACCTGAGCAAAGAACTGTCAACCTCACTGTGACCCCTGGATCCAGACAGGCCAAAGCCAACTCCATGGCCTGTCGAGCCTACCTGGCTTTTTCTCTCTCCAGCTCTTTCTGAATTCGGCTACACTCCTGGGCTTCTCTCAGCTTTTCCTGAACCTCCTGGTCCACGAACCTCTGGGAGGCTTCTTTGGAAAGCAGCTGAGACTTCAAGTCTTCCACCTGGAAAGTCAAGAGCATGAAGGCCGGGGATAGGCGGCCAGTGGAAGGATGCTTCTCATCTAGGACTTAGGGTCCTTCAAGGTTTACCACAATCACCAGCCCATTCCCAACGCCCTGGAGGGCCTGCCACCCCTTAGGTGCTGGTCTTAACTATCTCCCTCCGCCAGCCATTCATAAGCCCCTCCCTACCTTTCAGCCTCATCACCTGTCTCCCCAGCCTCACATACGGTGTATAAAGGAGGCACAAGGAAAAACCTTGGCTGAATATAACTCTGTCCAAAGGCCAAGTGATTAAATTTTTTAAAAATAAACAATCCGAATACCATCTGATACAGGATTCTGAGAAGGAAAAGCAACCTGGTATAAAAACACTGGCTCTGTGGGGGAGGTTGGATCAAGGAGGCTGCCAAAAAAATGTGAGGTTTGGGTTTCCCTGGTGGCTGAGACAGTAAAGAATCCGCCTGCCAAGGTAGGAGATGTGGGTTCGATCCCCAGGTTGGGAAGATCCCCTGGAGAAGGAAATGGCAACCCACTCCAGTATTCCTGTCTGGGAAATCCCAAGGACAGAGGAGCCTGGGGGGCTAAAGTTCATAGGATCACAAAGGATCGGACACCACTTAGTGACTAAACAATAATGACCATGGTCCCCACTGAAAGAGGTTACTAACTATCCCAGGGGCCTGGGAGGCACATGCTCAGTTCTGAGCACCCTTCACTTCTCACTTAATAGTGGGGCACCCCCTCCCCACCCCAAGCTCAGGCAGCAGGGCCAAGGTTTCCCCGTCCTGCCAGGGGGAGTGGGAGGGCCTGGCTGTGCTGGGGAAGGGTTGTGGGGCTGGGAGAGAGGAGCAGGGACCTGCTTCTGCAGGTCTGTCTTATCCTGCAGCAGGACGCGGCCCTCCTGCTGGATGGTCGCCAGACTGTCTCTGTGCTGCTGGGCTGCCTGCTCCAGTGCCTGCTGAGCCTCCTGGAGCTGGGTCTGCAGCATCCCGGTGGTCTCCTGCAAGGGGAGAAGAGAGCAGGGAGGGGAAGAAAGCTTCCTTGGTCACGAAATCTGTGTTGCAGAGATTGTGTCGTATAAGTACTGGTTTTTAGGTTGGGTTGGCAAAAGCCGAGGCAGGGCCCAGCTGAGTCGTGTTGCTTCCATGATACCTTGTCACCTCAAGTCCTCACCTCCTTCTCCTGCTCCTCCCTCACCAAGCGCACTGTTCGCCCAGGCCTTCTTGGCCAGGGCACCTTACTCAGACCACTGCAGCAGCTCCTGCTGGGTGGCCCGACTTCCACTTCATGCTGCCACACCCACACGCACATGTGTACACACACACACAATTCTCCCCTCAGCGGCTAAAGTATTTTAAAAATACATGTAGTAAATCATGTCCCACTCTGCTTTTTAGATATCATCCAACACATTCCAGCTGTCCTTAGAACAAAACTCAAGCTCCTTCCATGGCTGACAAAGGGCTCCTGCCCCCAAGCTTATCAAGGGACTTGTCCCAGGTCCTTTCTGCCTGTCCCAGGTCCTTACGACAGCTATTTCTACTGCCTGAACTGTTCTTCAAATGGCTGGCTTCTTTTCTTAATGGTTTTATTGAGACTGAGCTCATATATCCTGCAACTGACCCATTTAAAGCAGACAATTCAGTGGTATTTAGCATATTCACAGGGTCGTGCCACGGTTACTGTGATCATTTTTTACCATTTTTATCAGCTGCAGAAACAAACTGCATACCCTCCCCATCCCCCAGCCCCACTTCCAACCACTCATCTACTCTCTGTCTTCGTAGATTTGCCTGTTTGGGCTACTGCCTACAAGCGGAATGATATCCCATGTGGTCTCTTGTAACTGGCTTCTTTCACTTGGCAAAATGCTTTTAAGGTTCACCCTTATTCTTCTAAGGGCCTGACTCTTCAACCTTCGTGGCTCAGCTCAAATGTCACTTTCTCAGTGAGGGCCCCGCTGACCACCTTTGTCCAAAGAGGCCTCCTCTGAATCCCTCTCAGTTAGCTCGGCCTATTCATTTCCTTTATGGCCCTTATCGCGACCTACAATTATCTCACTTATTCTGTGTCCTCTCTGCCACTGTATAAAACACCATGACTGTCACGTTCACCATTGTGCCACACCTTTCTGTCGGTCGAGTGTCAGCAGCTAGCCTGGGGCCTGGTGCAAAGAAGTGCCAAACAGCAGGTCAAGGTGAAAGAGTGGGGACTTCCCTGGTGGTCCAGTGGCTAGGAATCCGCCTGCTAATGCAGGGGACATGGGTTCGATCCCTGGTCCAGGAAGACTGCTGGACGTGCTGCAGGGCAACTAAGCGCCACAACTACTGAGCCCGTGCTCTAGAGAGGCCACCCCAACGAGAAGCCCGAGGACTACAATGAAGAATAGCCCCCACTCACAACTACAGAAAGACCCAGTGCGGACAAAAATAAATAAATAAACATTAAAAAAAAAAAGAATCCACCTGCCTATGCAGGGGACATGGGTTTGATCCCTGGTTGGGGAACTAAGATCCCATATAACAGGGCAGCTAAGCCCACCTGCTGCAACTACGGAGCCTGCACGCCGCAACTAGAGAGAAGCCTGCACACTGCAACGAAAGATCCCTATGGAAAGATCCCTGCACACTGCGGCTAAGACCTGACACAGCCCAATAAATAAATATTTAAAAAAGAAAAACAGAACAGTGTGAAGGAGTGAATCGCCACTCCCTTTCCTCCCTGCCCAGGACCACCCTCCATACCTGCTCCTTTAACTGCTGAACCTTCATGTCCTGCCTCAGCCGCTCCAGCTGTTGGCTGGCCTCTGCCAGCTCCTTCTGGGTCTGCAGCAGTGTCTCCAGGAGGGACATCCTCTCCTTCTCTGTCTCGAGCTGCATCTGTGAAGGGGCAGGAGGGCCAGGGCTTGTTGGGTCAGGGGTCACCATGCTCATCCATGAAGCCACAAGTGCACGCCAGCTGCTCTAGGTTCTTCTGGCAAACGGGGTTAGGGGGGCGGCGGTTGCTGAGGGCAAAGGAAGGTTGGGACCACTGACTGAGAACCAGGAAGTGTGAAGGTTGCCACTGGTTTGCAAGCTGACAGGATGTGGTAAACGGCGGCCCTCCCTCAGGAAGTAGGACACACAGCCAGCCCTGCAGTTAACGGTGCCGATCACCTGCTCACGCCCTAGAGTGAGTAGGGGCAGAGTGGGAGGCCTGGAAGCCCCTGTAGCCCCACTCCTGGGGAGCTGGAAGGAAGTGGTCCGAGGCAGGGGGTCACAGGGAACACGCAGCCCTCCCAGCTGCCCACCTGGCACAGGGCGCTCTCGGCCTCGGCCCGCTCTTCCTCCCTCTGCGCCCGCATAGCCTCCATTTCTGCCTGTTGTTCCCTCAGCCTCGCTTCCAGCTCCATCTTCTCCCTCTCCAGGCTCTCCAGAACCTTCTCCAGTTCCTGCCGGTGCTGGGAGCGCTCTTCTTCCTGGTCATACGAAGGAAACACCGATCGAGCTGAGAGGGTGAGGCGCGGAGGCAGAGAAGCACCAGATGAGAGTAAGAAGTCTACCGCTCACCAGCTGCGTGACCTCGGTGTCTTCCTTACCAAGCCTGTTTTCTCATCTGTGAGGTGAGGCTAATTATCCTGCTTTGCCTATCTTGCCAAGTTTTATGAGAATCAAGTGAGATTTATTAAAAAAAAAAAAAAAATCAGGGGTGTCCTTGGCAGTTCAATGGTTAAGACTCTACACTCCCAATATAGGGGGCATGGGTTCAATCCCTGGTCTGGGAAGATCCCACATGCCATGGGGCGACTAAGGCCATGCACCACAACCACTGAGCCTGTGAGCCACAGCTACGGAGCCCACGTGCTACAGTGACCAAAGCCTGTGCACCTAGAGCCTGTGCTCTGCAACAAGAGAAGCCACCGCAATGCAATGAAGAGTAGCCACTGCTTGTCGCAAATAGAGAAGGCCTGCGTGCAGCAATGAAGACCCAACACAACTAAAAATAAAATACATAAATTGAGATTAAAAAAACACGGACATCCCTGGTGGTCCAGTTGTTAAGACTCTGTGTTCCCAATGCAGGGTTTGACCCTTGGTCAGGGAACTAAGATCCTGCATGCCATACCATACCAAAAAAAAAAAAAAAAGATATAATACATGTAACAGTGTTTTCTAAAGTACAAATGTCCCTCACATAAGCTACAAATATCTTATTTTAAAGCAACAACATCATACTTGGTGGTTGTAACAGCAAACTGAAGTGGTGGACTCATTCTCTGCTGCCCCTCTCCCCTGCTCAGAGTGGCAGGGTCACCCTTCTGAAAAGCCAGCCCATGTCTAGCTATGATGTCTTCTACAGGATTCAAGACTGTCGGGATGGAACATCCCGGTCCTCCCAGAATCCATCAGTGACCAACGACTTTTCTGATTTCCTAGATGAATCCAGCCCCTCTGTCAGGATCTCAGGATGGTGGTGAGGGGCTGCCTGGGTTGGAGTCTTTACTCCAGCACTGCTAGTATGACCTCAGTTAATTTCTATCACATCTCTGTGCCTCCGTTTCCTCATCTATAAAAATGAGGATAGGGAATTCCCTGGCGGTCCAGTGGTTAGGACTCTGTGTTTTCATTACCGAGGGCGCAGGTTCAATCCTTAGTCTGGGAACTAAGATCTTGCAAGCTGCACAGCATGGCCAAAATATAAATAAATAAATTCTGGGTCAAAAAATAAATGTTAGTCACTCAGTTGTGTCTGGACTCTTTGCGACCTCATGGACTGTAGTCTACCAGGCTCCTCTATCCATGGGATACTGGAGTTGGTTGCCATTTCCTCCTCTGGGGATCTTCCAGAACTAAGGACTTCCCTGGTGGCTCAGACGGTAAAGAATCTGCCTGCAATGCAGGAGAGCAGGGTTTGATCCCTGGGTGAGGAACATCTCCTGGGAAGGAAATGGCAACCCACTGCAGTATTCTGGCCTGGGAAATCCCATGGATGGAGAAGCCTGGTGGGCTACAGTCCATGGCACCGCAAAAGAGTTGGATATGACTTAGTGACTAAACAACAACAAAAAGAATAAAAGTAAAACAGACATTTTCAGACAATTAAATACCAACATACCCTCACCAAAGGTTATCTTACTTCAAGAAGGAAAATAAATCCAAATAGAAAACCCGACATGCAAGAAGGAATGGTGAACAAAAACAAACCTTGTAAAATTTTCAGGATATCCAAACAATGATTGACTGTATAAAATAATCAAAAGGCATAACATATGGTGTTAACAAACTAGTAATAACTAAACACGCTGACTAATACAGTTGATAGGTGAGGAGGAGTGAAAGCAGGTAAAATGTTCTGTGATCCTGTGTCATTCAGGAAAAGAGTAAATATACCAATTGACTTGAGATTCTATTAAGTATGTATTTTAAAATATTAAAGAATAACTAAAAGAATAAAAAACACAGTACATATCATCCAAAGTAGCAGAGAGAGAAAAAAGATAAGAAAAGAATACAGCTTAATCATTCAATATAATCCTCTAAAAGAAGTTAAGGTGATCTCCCGTCCCAAAAGGTAAAAGACAAGATGAATAGCAAAAGATGACAGAAATAAATCCAAACATACCTATAATAAAAGCAAATGGACACAATAAAAGCAAATGGACTAAATTATATAATTAAAAAGCAAAGGAAACACAGTTCTGAATTGCGCAAGAATTATCCAAGGTATTTCTCTGCTCCCTTTACACCCTGGAGACCAGGTCTGTCTCTCCCATCCCCTGGCCACATCCACCACCTACCCACTTCTCCTGGAGCCGATTCACCTCCTCCTCATGGGCCGACTTCAGCTGCTGCAGGGCAGCCTGCCCTTCTTGCTCAGCCTGGGCCAGCTGCCTGGCTGCTGTGTCCCGTGCCTGCTCTGCCCGGCTCCGTTCAGTGTCCAGTTCCAGCTGCAGGCACTTCACTTCCCCTAGGATGCCAGGGACAGGATCTGTCTGGTCTCTGAGCCTCTGCCCTCCCATCTTTCACCCTCCTCCCCAGGCCTCATGAGGAATTCCCATCTCAGAGGCTGGGGGTGTGTGTGTATGTGTGTGTGTGTGTGTTAGTCACTCAGTCATGTCAAACTCTTTGCAACTCCATGGACTGTAGGCCGCCAGACTCCTCTGTCCATGGGATTCCCCAGGCAAGAATACTGGAGTGGGTGGTCATTCCCTTCTCCAGGAGATCTGCCTGACCCAGGGATTGAACCTGGGTCTCATGCATTTCAGGCAGATTCATTATCATCTGAGCCACCAGGGGAGCCCCCTCAGAGGCCCTGGGTCTGGCTCTAATAGCTTCCCACCGTCTTCCTGGCTTTTAACATCCCCATGGACTGAAGTGTGCCCATCCCAGCTGGGTTCTCACCTTGGATTACTTCCTTGGCTTGCGTGACAGTTTGAATCTGGACCTCCAGCTGCCCTTTGGTGACCTCTGTCAGAGAATTTTGTTGCTGGGCCTCAAACAGACTGCTCTCCAGTACCTCCTTGGCTGAGCTGTCAGGTTCAGGAATCAGGAGAGTTCTTACCCATTAAGCCCCTTACCCTTCCTTAAGAGGAGTCGGGTTCTAACTTCTGGCCACCTAGAGAAGCTAGAGGGGCAATTACAAACTCATAACTCATTGAAACCCCCATACACTTTGGGCAAGGAACTCAGCTTGGCTACGCCTTGCTTTGCGAAGCTCTCTGCCCCTGGTAGAACTGGGGGTGGGCCCTACCTGAGCCCCAGAAGTTGTTCTGCGAGCTCCTGCCGGTCTCGCTCCACAGCCTGTAGCCGCACCTCGAGAGCTGCCTTCTCCCGTGCCAGAGCCTCCTTCTCCTGGACTTCTCGGGCGAGCATCTCTTCCTGGCGCATTGTCTCTTGCTTTAGCTGTTCTATCTGAGCTGAAGCTGCCTCCTGCTGGTGATATGTCTGGGGGGACAGAACTGATGAGACCAGAGCAGAGGCAGGACCCCCCACTCCAGGCTGCTATCACCAGATTAGGGTCACTGGACCCACCTCTGTGAGCTGTGCCCTCTCACTCCAAAGGCCATATATCTATTTTCCTGATCTACGCAGCGTGCCCAGACCAGGAAACATGCTCTAGGGTGGCAAGAGATCTACCTCTAAGGAGCTTTTAGTCTTAAGAAGTAAGACACACACACATTACCACTAAGAAGGTGATCAATGCCCTGAGAAAGACTCTGAGAAGGGAAAAGTGAAAGTGTTAGCCACTCAGTTGTGTCAGACTCTTTGTGACCCCATGGACTGTAGTCTGCCAGGCTCCTCTGTTCATGGGATTTTCCATCAAGAATACTGGAGTGGGTTGCTATGCCCTTCTCCAGGGGATCTTCCTGACCCAGGGATCGAACCCCAGTCTCCTGGATTGCAGACAGATACTTTACTGTCAGAGCCACCAGGGAAGCCCTCTGAGAGGGGAGATTGCATATAATTATTAGGTCAATGAGATGTTTGGTAGAGAAGAAAGATCACTTTGAGTTGGGCCATTGGTTCAGAAAAAACTAATGGAGCCCCTTGCCATGTGTTAGACACTGTGCTAAAAGCTGGAGGGATTAAAAGCAAATAAGACATAGCCTTGCTTCAAGGAGCTTTTGGTGGAGATACATAAACAGATAATTATAATACAGTATGAAGGCTGTGGTGGTTGAATAAACGAGACGTATTATCAGAGAACACAGGAGAGGCATCTAACTCAAATTGATGGATGTGAAGCAATGGGGCATAAGCGAAGGATTCCTTTAGGAATTCTTTTAAGAAACTGGAAGATGTACCCCAAACTATTCATAGTAACACTGGTCATTTCCAGGAAATGAGATTTTCCCTTCCTGAATCATTTCTGTAGTGTTTTCGTTTTTTTACAGTGTGGCAGTTTTCTCTTCTCACCTCGCTTAGCTTCTCTTGAATTTCTTCCTTCTCTTCTTGGATGCCCCTGAGGTCCGCTTGCAGCTCCGCCCTGGTCTCCTCTGTTTTCTGCAGCTGGGCCTCCAGGTGGCTGTTCTTTTCCCACAGGGCTTCCCTGCTCCTCTCGGCCTCCGCCAGGTCCACCTGCAAAGTGCTTCTCGCCTGCTCTGCTGCCTCCATCCTCCTGCACACAGACTGCTTCTCCTGTTCTAACTACTGGCCAAAAAGGGAAGGGCATCAGAGACAAAGGGTTGTGGTTTAGAGATGAAGAGGTGAAGACAGAAGTCCACATGAAATACATGACTCTCTTCTCCACAGAAGGACACAGGAGTGCTTATGGGAGAGGAGGACTAACCACACATTTGGGGTCTAGAGCCTTTACTCCAGGTACTAGATGCTGGGGACAGAGACAAAAAAGGCAAAATCCTGGACTTCCCCAGCGGCTCAGTGAAGAATCCGCCTGCCAATGGGTTCGATCCCTGATCCAGGAAGATCCCACATGTCTTGGAGCAACTAAGCTCGTTTGCCACGACTATTGAACTTATGCTCTAGTGCCCGTGAGCTGCAACTACCGAAGCTCACATGTCATGCTGCCACAGAAGCCACAGAAGCCCTGCAGAGCAACCAGAGAAAAGCCTGGGCAGCAACAAAGACCTAGCACAGCCAAAAAAATGAATAAACAAAATTAAAAAAAAAAGCAAAATCCTGCTCTTGAAGAATTCAGAAAAGGGAACACAGAATATTTCTGGGGCTCAAGGGAACCAGAGTGATTCAACAGACAGTTAAGTCTGTTCTGTTTATTTTTCTAGCACCCTGAAGCATGCAGGATCTTAGTACCTCCACCAGGGATTGAACCCATGCCCCCTGCAGTGGAAGCTCAGAGTCTTAACTACTGGACCACCAGGGAAGTCTGAGACATGTTAAATTTTTAACCTCTAGAGAAGATTCTGAGGCTTGGGCTCTTCAGCAGATCCTTTTATGGTGGTTGGTGTTATCTCAAACAACAGGATTGAAGCCTAGTCTTCCTTCTAGAGGGCATGGACTTCCTTCCTGGCCCTGGTGATCTCACTGTAAAGCCCAAAGGGGGTCCTGCTGTAGATGTGGGAGGGGTCTACTTTTAATGGTTGAGCCCAGGCCTTATAATCTTTGCTTTCCTCTGCACTGTAAGTGTTCCTTTTGCTCATTCCAGGACTACATGGGAGCTGATCTGCCTTGGGCTGATCGTTTGAGAACTGTTCCTTGTCACAGGCCATCAGCTGTGTCTGTCTCTTGCCCTCTCGGTTGGGGCCCAGTCCTACCCCATGTGTTAGAGATCTTTGCTCACCTGGAGAAGCTGCTGGTTCAGTCCAACTTTATCTAAGGCCAAAGCCTCATTTAAGGCGCTCAGTTTGACAGCTGCAGCCCGAAGATCAGCGACCTCAGCCTTCAAGCTGTTCTCAGAACTTGACAGCTCCACGATTGACTGTTCTGCCTAAAAACAGACAGTTAAAGAGTTTCTTTTCCCAGTTTTCCTGCAGCAGTGAACAGCTCACATCCCCAGTATCTGCTGCTTCCTGTGTACAGACAGGAGTTAACACTTCATCCCCTCCCTCACATTCTAAACTTTTCCCTTCATTCATCCATTCACTCTCCCATGCATTCATTGAAGAGTGAGAGAGGAACTCACATGAAAGAGACACAGACATTAGGATATATAAACAACCACAACTGTGGTGACAGCGCAGACAATGGAAACGCAAAGTGCTCTGGGACCTCAAAGAAAACATCAGTTCAATTTGAAAGAGTCAAAAAATGCTTGGTTGAAGAGTTCACAGTGAAGTTGGACACTGAGAGATAAGGAATGGTTTGCAGTTAAAGGAGAAGGAAAGAAGCAGTTCAGGCAAAGGGAAGAGTTCATACAGAGTGTTAGAGGCACAAGGGAATGGGTACCATGGAGAACACACTTAGTAAAGGCATGGGAGAAGTGAGGACAGGGATCTCGGGGGGAAAGGAGGCTAGAAAAGGTGGCAGGGGGCAGAGGGCTGTGAGTGTGACACCAAGGAGCTGGGGAGCCACTGAATGGTTTTAGGAAAGAGACTGCCATGACCAGATTTATACTTTAGAAAACCATTCTAATTCCAATAGTCTGTTGAGAGGGACAGAAACTAGGAATTGAGGCACAAAATAGGAAGGGCCATGGCTTATAAAGTGAAGAATGACGCAGGTTGTATACACTTTTCCTAGAGACAATCAACTTTCCAAGCCGCCCGCCCCACCCCACCAGTGAGGGGGAGGCCCACGCACTCTGGCCAGCGCGGCGGTCACTTCTGTTTGCTCCTGCCTCAGCAGCTCCCCTTCCAGGCGACTGGACTCCAGGGCTTCCCGAAGGCAGATCAGTTCACTGAGGGACTCGGACTGTCTGGCTTCCAGGACCACCAGTGTCTCCTGACTAAGACGAAAAAGAGGAAATCTTAGGGAGTGGCTGTATCCCAAAAGATGTTGAAGCTGAAACTCCAATACTTTGGCCACCTGATGGGAAGAACTGACTCATTTGAAAAGACACTGATGCTGGGAAAGATTGAAGGTGAGAGAAGGGGACAACAGATGATGAGATGGTTGGATGGCATCACCGACTCAATGGACATGAGTTTGAGTAAACTCCAGGAGTTGACGATAGAGAGGGAGGCCTGGCGTGCTGCACTGCATGGGGTCGCAAAGAGTTGGACATGACTGAGTGACTGAACTGATTTGCCTTTGTGATACAAAAGAATGAAGGTGGTCTCTAAAAACTGATAAGGAGAGAGCTCCAAGACATAATGTGAAAAAAAGCAAGGTGCAGAACAGTATATGTGGCGTGCTCTCTTTTATGCAAGAAACTGGGAAAAATACGAATATACGCACACATTTGCATAAGGCACCACTAGAAATATGAATAAGAAATTAATTTAAGTGATTACACACAAAAGGAAGGGATACGGGATGGATGAAGTAGAAGGGACAAATACTCTCTCTGTGCATACCTTTTAAATTGTTTTGACTTTTGAATTATACAAAATTTTCTTGTTAGCCACACTATGTGGCATACATGGTCGTAACCCCCCCAGTCAGAGATCGAACCTGTGCCCCTTGCAGTAGAACTCTGGACTCTTAACCACTGGACCCACAGGGAAGCCCCTTGAATCATAGAAATACTAATAAATGTATTATTGAGTCAAACAATTTAAATTTAAAAACATAAAACTATCTTTGTGGATTGTTGGTTCTTTGCCTTGGTATGGGGAGACCCTTCCTTGCACCAGTCATGATCCTTAGAGGAGTCCCTTCAGGATTCCATCATTTATGACCATTAGGTGCAAGGAGCCGGGGAACAGGAAAGAAGAGGAGGTACCAAAGATGAAGAAGATCCAACCCGTTACCAGGTACTGAAGACCTACCACAGGCCACGCTCTGTGCTGGCATTTCGTAAAACACAGTTTTAATCCTCCCAATGACCCTTCAAGGGAAATATCACCACTCCTATTTTACAAATAAATTAATCCATCCAAGCGGTCAGAGCAATTATTTAAACCAAGCTTCTGCCCAGCTGTAAAGTCCTTGCTTTTTCTATGGTATAATATTGGGGAATTTATAGATAAGCTGGGTCCCTTTACTCTGGAATTTCCTTTTCTTAAAAAATATGTATTTATTTGGGTGTACCAGCTCTAAGTTGCAGCATGCTGGATCTTTAGTTGCAGGCTGAGGGATCTAGTTCTCTGACCAGGGATCAAACCCGGCTCTCCTGCATTGGGAGCTTGGAGTCTTAGCCACTGGATCACCAGGAATGTCCTTGGAATTCCCTTTCTTGACCAGCTCATTTCCCATTACTTCCCAGGATCAGTTCTACTCTTTGGCCAGCCCAGCCTCCTCTGAACATTCATTGCATCCTCCCACCTCCTTTTCTTTGCTAATCTATTCCTTTAGGCCTTGTCCTGCTCTCTGCCAATCAAAATACATTAAGGCCTAGCTCAGCAGCGACCCTCTTCTCTGAGCAGCTTTCAGAAACAAACTGTTACCCTTATTCTCCCAGAGGATCTAGCTTGAAGCTCTTTTTAGCTCATGCTTCACCTGGCCACGGTTTACTTGTCTGACTTCCCCATTATACTGCAAACTGCTTGAGGTCAGTGTCTTATTTGTTTCCCCCCACGGGGCCTCAGTTCCTCTAGGTGCTCAGCAAAGCCTGGATGAAATCTGTGCATTCATCCTTCTGCCAAGGGTAGAGCGGTAAGCTAAGCTGAACCCACTGCATGCCAGGTTTCTATTAACTCCGCTTTCTCAGGGTGGGGAGGGACAGGGCCAGGGAGAGAGGGGACTGTCACACGCACAGACGCTCCCTCTCTCGGACGGCCAGGTGCAGCTCCTCCTGCTGTTCCTCCTTCTCGCCCTGAGCAGAGTCGCCCTGCAGCTGGAGCTCCATGTTGGTCCTCCGCAGTCGCCACGCCTCCTGCTCCAGCACCTCCAGCTGCTGCTGCAGCTCCTCCCTGGTCTTCTGCAGGAGCTCTCGCTCCCTGGAAGGAGGCCAGACGTGAGCACAAACCCTGGAACCTAAAAACCCTCCTGGAAGCAGACAGCAGAGGGTCAAAGGAGAGGGGTATCTGCTTCCTTTAAATATCTCATCTTCCCTTTAGAGAAGGAAACTGGTTTGTTTGGTTTTTTTAGTATCTATTTATTTGGCTCCGACAGGTCTTAGTTGTGGCACACCGGATCTTTGTAGTGTCATGTGGACCTTTCGTTGGGGCACACGGACTCTGGTTGCCGCGTGTGGGCTCTCTAGTTTCGGTGCTTGGGCTTAGTTGCTCTGCGACATACGGGATCTTAGTTCCCCGACCAGGGATCAAACCCTGGTCCCTTACACTGCAAGGTGGATTCTTAACCACTGGACCACCAGGGAGGTCTCAAAACTGTTCCCCCCCCCCTGCCCCAAATCATCACAAAGACCCAAAAGTGAGTGAGCAGGAACCAGCAGAATGCAAAGCCAGGTGGTCCTGAACAGCCCTGGGTCTGCCAACCACACGATGGGAGTGGGAAAAGGCTGGGTGAGGACTGAGCCTGGGAGGAAGTAGGGGGACAAACAGCCCCCACTTACCTGCTGAGAGAGTCCACCTCTCCCTGCAGGTCCACCGTCTGCCCCGCCAGGGTGTCCCGCTCCCCTGTGAGCTGCTGCAGCCGCTGTCTCAGGGCTTCACCCTCTTCCTCCCACTGGTGATGCTGCTGTTGCCAGGAGCTCACAGCGTCCTGGCAGCCTGACAGCTGCTGCCTTAGGTCCTGCAGAGGGAGAGGGACAGAAGGGAGGTGGTGAGTAAGAGGGCAGGGCAGAGAGGGATGTCAGCAGCCTGGAAGCAGGGCTGGGCAAGGGGCGGGGGGACTGGTGTGACCAAGGTAAGCTGTGAATAAAGATGAGACCAGTCAAGGAGACAGAGCATCAGAGGTGACCGGGTTCTGTGGTCTCAGCATCTCAGAGTTCATCATTTTCAAATGTATCATGTGGAAGGTGGGGTTAGTAGTGAGTAGGGCTGGGACCCCTAGAACTGGAGAACACTTACCCACACTCCCCAGGGCTCCACTTTGCAGGGTGCAGTGAAAAGTGCATCAAAGCAGAGCGTGCCAGTGGCATGGGGAGCGTGCTGGCTCCCCCTCAGCACAGCTGGGGAGACCCAGAGATTCCAAAGGACACTTCGGGGTATTGACAAAACTCCTCATGTCAGGTCAATGTAGAGAAAGGGGCAGTCTGGGCTAGGAGGGTACCCGGGGCCCAGATCAGTTTAGATACCGGTCCCCACGGCTGAGGAAGAGTGTGGGGTTCTTACCTGCACAGCCTGGCGTCTCTGAGTCAGTACCGAACGCACCAGAGAGACAGCCTTGTCTGGCTGCTGGGAATCAAACTGGGAAGAGAAGCCACCAGGGTCCAACTGCAAGGAGCTCTCGTGACTAGAACCTTGGGCCATACTGTCCTCTTCTTCTACCATGGCCTGAAACCCAACACGGCAGTGTCACCATCCCACTGACCAAGGCCTAGAGTCCATGCAGAGGACTCACACTCCAGCCTGGACAAACCTGATGTTTTCTCTCTCCCAGGTCCTCTCCCTGGGGGGTGGGAGGAGGGCATCTAAGAGCAAAAAAGGGTGGCTTCCTTCAATTCTTCAAATCACCTGTTTACCATTGGTCACCCAAATCCAGGATGAGCATCAGGGCTGGAGCACCCCTTGAACACTCCATGAATAAATGAAAGAAGAGGTTATTGAATCCCGCCGCTGTCTGAGAACTGCAGCCGGCAGTAAGAAAGAGGGCCTGTTTCAGCAGGCAGGGCCAGCCCACAGAAGCTTAGCTTAGGGTTCCAGTTTTCAAACATACCCAGAGAGCTCATCCACACAAAACCCAGTCCAAACTCCCCTAGGCACACCTCAGAGGACAGGGAGGCCTGGGTAAGGGCAGGCTGGACATGTCACCATGATGGGAGGCTGACTGGTACCTGGGTTATATCCTGGATCACTTGCTGTAAAGACAACTTCTCCTCTTGGGCGTTCCTACTAAGAGATGCCTCGTGTTCCATTAATTCTGCATGATTTGCCTCCTGAACAGGGAACAAAATGGAGCCTCTGAGCCAAACTTTCAGAGGAGGATTTATCATTTCGGGCCCCCAAATCAACCAGTCTCCTTCCGTCTCTTGTCACCCACACTTTTCCCCTGACCACACTGGAACGCTAACGGTGTCCTAGGACTCTGCGGACAATGTGATGGGGTGATTAAGAGTTCAGATTAAGGGATTAAGGGCTCCAAAGTAGGCTGTCCAGATTAGCATTCTCTCTCTGTCACTTTCTCGCCTGGTAACCTTAGGCAACTCCTTCTTTGAGCTTCCTTCTCTTTAAAATGGGAATAATTAACAGCAACTACTTCATAGATTTGTTCCCAGACTTGAATGAAAAAACTGCATGTAGGTTACTCAACACAGCGCCTGTCACAAAACAAATGTTCATTAAACGTGAGCCCTCATTGGATGAAGGATGGCTGCTGTCTCTGGACAGCAAATGGACGTGTGAGACCTAAGGCCAGAGGAACCTCTAGCCCCAAGGAAGGCCAGTAGTAAATCTGAACTCTCAAAATTTCGCTCCTTCTTCCTATCTTACTGTGCTAGTAAAGACCTAAAGATAAAGATTTGCAGCTATGGGCTTTTTTGAGGTTTTTTTTGGCCTATGCAAAATCTGAACCAACATTTGTAAATTGAGAGATTTTTATAAGCTGAGAAATTCATAAAAATCTACATTTCTGGCATCTCTCAAAAAGTTAACAAATGGACCACACCAGTCCCACAGGCAGACACTTTAACCTCTGAGCCACCAGGGAAGCCCATCACTGTTGCTATTATTGTTCAGTTGCTCAGTCGTGTCCAACTCTGTGACCCCATGGACTGCAGCAGGCCAGCCTTCCCTGTCCTTCACTATCTCCTGGAGTTTGCTCAAACTCATGTCTATCGAGTCACTGATGACATCCAACCATCTCATCCTCTGTCGCTTTCTTCTCCTCCTGCCTTCAGTATTTCCCAGCATCAGGGTCTTTTCCAATGAGTAGGGTCTTTTCCAATGAGTTGGCTCTTTGCATCAGGTGGCCAAAGTATTGGAGATTCAGCTTCAGCATCAGTCCTTCCAATAAATATTCAGGACTGATTTCCTTTAGGATGGACTGGTTTGATCTCCTTGAAGTTCAAGGGACTCTCAGGAGTCTTCTCCAACATTACAGTTCAAAAGCATCAATTCTTCAGTGCTCAGCCTTCTTCATGGTCCAACTCTCACATCATACATTGGAAAGACCATAGCTTTGGCGAGACGGACCTAAGGCCTCATTCCTACATGGCAATTATTTCTTAAAGTTGAACAGTGGATGCCTCCTCCAGACAGGACAAATGTGTCTCAGGGTCCTGCAGTCCCCACTTCTCTTTTTTTCCCTGTGTACTGAGATCAAGTGTCCCCTGTTGTACTAAATATGACAATATCGGAAAAATCAGAAATCTTACAGCTGAGCCTGCTTGACTCATTTATAGTATTTGGGCACGAGGACATCTGAATTTGCAAATTCCTGAACACAATGGAAGCAAAAAGGCATAAGCAAGTTTGCTTCCCAGCTGATCTCAGTTTGGATGAGAAGACTAGGGATGTGCATAGCGATGGGGGTTCAGGATTCACCTAGAGTCAAAGATACAAAAACTAGAGATGGAAGAAAACATGGAACCAAGCCAGAGGTTCTGACGTCCAACCTAAGAGAATCCCTTTGATAACATCCTTGGCAGATGTTATCGTGGACTTCACTCCTTCCCAAAGAGGACTGTTAAAGTATCGAGCAGCTCTAGCTGCAGCCGAGGTCTACATCCTGGTAACTTCTAGTCACTGGCAGGGCTTGTGGCCCCCTGGCATACATTAAAACAAACCAACTCTCTTCCCTGGTGTCAGTCCTTCAGTTACATGAAGGCAGTCATCATGTCTTCCTCAAGCCCTTCTCCGCCAGGCTACCCACTGCCATGCTCCTCAAGTGTTTCTTGTATGAGTAGGTTTTGAATCTCTCTACACATTTCCCTCCACCCTCTCCTACTTGGCCACTGTACCTCTTCACAAGTGTCCCACTCTTTCAGAAGAGGACATACTGCAAAGCTCCCCTAAGAAAGTAATAGGGATGATGCTGTTGTTGTTAAGTTCCTAGGTCGTGTCTGACTCTTTGTGACTCCATGGACAGTAGCCACCAGTCTCCTCTGTCCATGGAATCTTCCAAGCAAGGATATTGGAGTGGGTTGCCATTTCCTTCTCCAGGAGGATCTTCCTGACCCAGGGATCAAACCCACATCTCCTGCCTGCATTGCCAGGAAGATTCTTTACCACTGAGCCACTTGGGAAGCCCATAGTAGAAAGAGTAGACAGCTAATGTTTATTAATAGGTAAATGAATGAGTTAATTAATTTTCAGATGGAACCAAAATTAATTTTGTAGCTTCAGGGGATTTCATCAAGGAACATTTAACTGGTATCCTGCACTCTTTGTCCATAAAGGACAGGAACCCACAGGCCTACTCCCAACGCCTTCGCAGAACAAAGGATCACATACCAGGATCTCCATCGTCGCTCTCAGAGCCTTCACCATCTTTTCATAATCTTCATTTTGCTTCTGAGACTGGGTCAGCAGAGCAGAGAGCTCAGTCACCCTGATGAGAAGAGCACAGCACTGTCACCTGGGCACCCATGGATGTGGACAGAGCTATGCAGCACACCCCCAGCCCAACACAGACACCCCGCCTACAGGCACCCCAGAGTCCCTTGGGTGCCCCTAGCCCCTGTACTCCCTGAACACATGATGCTATAGCCTTGAACTCAGCAGGGGAAGCCAAATGCCACTCAGACACATGCAGGGATTTACCACATCTCAAGGCTGGAACACGTGTTTGGGGGCCCGAGAGCTGAAGGAAAGCCCTGGCACAGGCCCCTCAAGGCCCCACTTGATCTTGAAGTCAAGCACCCTGAAGCCAATGAGAACATCAGAATTGCCACATGGGATAGTTCCAAGGTCCCTCCAGCCCAAGGTTCTAACTCTGATAGAGAAAAAGGAGGGGCAATTTGGGAGAGATTACAGTCAACCTCCCTGATCTTAACCTCAAAGTTCAGGGAAATCACCAGGCCTCTATCACCTTTATCCTGGAGTGCACAGTACTTGGTATTATATGGGTAGCTTAACAAATATTTCTTGAATGAACTCATCCATGAGTTTAATTTTTGTTTCAAAGTCTTCATAATTTGATTCTGCATCATCTTTAAGAGCCTGAACTCACTGTACAGTCACTCATTTAGTTATTGTATCACTAAATAAGCATTTACTAAGTGTCTACTATATGGCAGGTGAAGTGCAAAGCACTCAGTCACACAACTTGAATAAGACGTTCTCTGTGCTTTCCAGTGCCTTCACAACCCAACAAAACAAACTGCAATTTACATACGCCACCGATAGGTGGTGACACTACCCTAGCCATGGGGTATAAACGGACCTCTGTCCTGAGATGACTCAAATACAGCTCTTTGCTTATGTCCCTGCTCTTCCCATTTTTTTTATATTGATTTTATTACGATCCAAAAAATAAAAGAGCCTAGCCAAAAAGAGAAAAGAAAAAACTAAATAATCAATGAAATTAAAAAACTATTAATAATAGTTCTAAAGACCATGGTGGGGTACAGTAATGTAACAGGCTATTGAGGTCATCGAAGAGGTGACATTTGATCTATGCCTTAAAGGATAAGGCAGAGTGAGGAGGGAGGGAGGCATTCCAGGCCAAGGTCAGCATCTACAAAGGCAGGGAATGTGGAGGGACTTGGCTGTTCTGGGAATCGCAAGTAGTTTGGTATAGAGTCACTGCCAGTTCTGTGAGTCAACAGGAGGGAAACTGAGCTGTGAGATAGTCTGAGGGCAGAGGGTAGCGACATAGCCCCAGCTGTGGCCCTGGGTTTCACACTAGACCCTCCTCTGGCACATCTCCTTCCCCTCTTGTGGGAAGAGGGCTCTTCAGGTCTCCCCCACCTGCTTGACTCCCCAAAGGAGTCGACCTTCCCCAGGCGATCCCCTCCTAGGACCCAGCCCATCTCACCGATCCTGAAGCTCTGCCTTCTCCAGATCCCCTTGACTCTTCAGCTGTATTAACTCCTGGCTCCTTTCATGGGCTTCCCTCTCCAGTTCCTGGGTCTTGGCTAGTAGCAGCATCAACTGGGATGGCTCGTTTCCATTCAGTCTCCCAGATCCATCAGACTCCCGAGACGGTGGTACTCCCACAGTCAGGCGCAGGCAAGAGGTCAACAGGGACCCCGAAAGCCTCGCGTGCTCAGCCTTGAGCTCCGTCAGGTCTCTGAGTCCAAGGAAGGAAAGAGCAGACTCCGGTAGGGACCAGGGATAGGAACGGGCATGTAGAGGTCACGCCCCAGGAAGAGTGGGTCTGGGGAAAACCATCTGAATCCAACAATTCCATCCCTCCCCACCAACTCTCCACCCCTGCCCTCCCCCCACAACCCGACCCCTCCCTTCTAAAGCAGCCCACTGTCACAAATCTGGAGTCAGCAGGGGCAAACCTTCTCCCATCTTATCCCCACACTGACCTGTCAGTGGCTGACTTCATCTCCAGAAAGTGGCGTCGGAAAGTCACCACCTCCCGCCATAGACCCAGAAGGCGACCGTGCTCCCCTTTCAGGTAGCCCTTGAAGAACTGTGTGTTCAGAAACCCAGGTCATATCAAAGGGCAGAGGACATCATTTGTCAACACAGGAGTCCTGGATCCCTCCCGACTATTGCAGGGAAGGGAAGGAGGGACTTACAGGAGACAGCTTATGAATGGGTGTCTATGTTCAGGTGATGCTGAAGTGTTTAATAAAATTAGCAGAGGGACTCAAGAGGTCAGAGGGCCTGGGATGCTATAAGGTCTTCCCTGAGCTAGATTAGAAGAGGATAAACAGTAGCTGCTCAACCAATGAGAGCTATTATCATCATCAGCACAGACTTACAATGAGGATTAAATGATACAACATATATAAATCACCTAATACAAAGCCTGGCACAGAGCAATGGCTCAAGCAACATTAGTTTCCTTTAACTGGGATCTGAAAATATCTTCCCATTCAATTTCAGTAGCTACCTCCTTGGCGTCTAGCTTGCAGACTTCCAGATGAGGGGAGTCTAAACTTTGAGATCCATTTAAAATCTGAGCAAGTCACTAATGCAGGAACGGAGCTGCTCTGAGCATCATGCTACCTGCCAGCAAAACCTCGACTGGGCAGGTAAGGACAGAATGAAGGACTGTCACCTCAGCTCAGCTCAGCCCTGACAGCTCAGGGCTGAGCTGCCAGCATGAGTGCTAAGGACGGCCAGAGACTTAAACTACAGCTCAGTACCCATCCAGGTCCTGAAGGTAGCCCGTTCCTTCTGGCACTGACCAGGCCGTGCCCAACCTGCACTCCTCGCACTACTCCCACCCCATTTCTCTTACCTCCTGCTCCATCTGCCACTGGCTCTCCTTCCTCATTAGCTCATCCCGGGCCCGGCTCCAGTCGACTGTCAATTTTTCCACATCTTCCCGAAGCGCTTTATTCACCACGTCAGCTTTTTCCATGTGCAGCCGAAGCTGGGTGTTCACCTCCGCTAGATTCTCACACCTGCACTGGGGAGGGGTAGGAGCAAGTACTAAACCAAGGTCTGAGCCAACCCCCTGGACCTCTTGGAGTAAGACGACAACCACTGGAACTTTCCACTGCCAGAGCTGGAGGGCTAAGGCTGAAGTCCTTGGTTCTAAACCATGTCAGCCCTCCAGACAGAGGTTTTCCATCAGCCTGCTCCGCCCGTCGGCCAACCACCCAGGCCAGAAAGTTGGGGCCCATCACCTCTGTTGTTCCTCTTCCAATCGGATTAGCAGCTGTTCCAGGTTTGGCTCTTCCACGCTTTCCCACCTTTGAGGGATCGGTCCCTTAGCCAGATAAAAGCAAGCCTTATTCACCTCCAAAGAGAACATCCTGCAGACCAAGTCTCTGATGCCCCCTTCTACAGCAGCCCACTTTTCTAAACTCACATTTTTATTTTTACTTTTGGCTGCGCCATGCAGCTTGCAAGATCTTAGTTCCCAGATTAGGGATCGAATCTGGGCCCTCAGTAGTGAAAGTGCAGAATCCTAGCCCCTGGACTGCCAGGGAATCCCCCTGCTTGCTTTTGATTCTTTCTCCCCTTTGTTAGCGATATGTGTCTTTTCTCAATCACTGCATCCTGCAAGTAAATCCACTGTATATCTCTCTCCAAATGTGAACCAGTGACTTCTCATGAAAGACAGCATTTGGTAGTGAAAAGAACTTTTGAGTTAAGAAGCATAAGATAACAGCTTCCAGGGATTTCCCTGGCAGTCCGGTGATTAAGATTTTGCCTTCCACTGCTGGGGGTGCAGGTTCGATCTCTGGCTGGGGAGTTAAGATCCCATATACCTCACAGCCAAAAAACTAAAAATGGAAGCAATATTGTAACAACATCAATAAAGATTAAAAAAATTTTTTTTAATCTTTAAAAAAAAATAAACAAAATACATCTTTCACTAATGGCCTTGGCTTCTATTATACTAATCTTCAGACTTTGGGAAGTTATAACTTCTCTGATCCACAAGGTTTTCAGCTCCAAAGTGAAGGTGATATCATTCCCCTGAGAAAACTGCTTTGCAGGTAAAGTGACATAATTGTATAACAATGCCTAAGGGTGCCTACACAATGCCTACAGATTGGGACATACTAAGTCTCGGTCCTTCCCCTCCTCTGAGAGAACTCTTCTGAGGGTAACGTTAACATGGTGCTGAGGGGAGCTAGAACAAAGGCCGATGGGTTTTTGAAAGGCAATTCGATCCTGCCCACAGCACAAATAAATCCATCTGCCACAAACACATCTTTTTTTTTTTTTCCCCCAAGTCTGTGAGGCACACATCTCTCCACAACGGATAAACACTGACACCTTCTGGAGGAAAAACGCATCTCTTCTCTTGGATTCCACACTCCTTCCAATCTGGTTCAGACGGTAAAGAATCCGCCTGCAGTGCAGGAGACCTGGGTTCAATCCCTGGGTCAGGAAGATCCCCTGGGAATGGCTACCTGCCCCAATATTCTTGCCTGGAGAATTCCAGGAACAGAGAAGCCTGGCGGGCTACAGTCCATGGGGTCACAAAGAGTCGGAAACGACTGAGTGACTTTCACTTTATTTCACTTCCAATCTGAAACCCTAAGTTTCTTAAAGCTGCATTTTGCCCTTAGAGAGCCCTGGGCTGGAGTCTGTCGGGGCAGGAATAGCCAGGTCCCATGAAGGTATCCGATAAAGCTCTCAGGGGACTTCCCTGGCGGTCCAGTGGCTAAGCCTCCACGCTCCCAATGCAAGGGGCCTGGGTTCAATCCCTGGTCAGAGATCTAGATCCCACATGCCTCAACTAAGAGTTCGCACGCCACAATCGAAAGATCCTGCATGCTGTAACTAAAGATTCCCCATGCTGCAACTAAAAAACAAAAAGAAAAGAAAAAGATCCTGTGTGCCATAACTAAAACCCAGTGCAGCCAAATAAATACTAAAAAATATTTTTATTATTAAAATATTAAATATTTTAAAATTTTCCAAATATTAAAAAAAAGGCAAAAAGAATCTCTCAGGAGCTGATGAAAGAGCTGCTTCTACCAAACACCGCCTTACTTCTCCCCAGCCTCCCTCAGTCAGCAAACAGGGCCTAACCATACTCCCTGAGGGCCTGTGAGGAACACAGAACAGCCTCACTCACCCCAGTGGCTTCCAGCCGCTTCTCCAGCTCCTGGCACCAGCTCCGGTACTGTAACACCTGAGGCAAACGGAGCAGGACCGGGCAATGGGCCTGGCTGGTACCCATGGCCCAAAGCAGAGGTCCCCCCAGGGTCATGGGCAAACCCCTCGGTGAATAAGGGGCCAGGTGACAGGAGTGAGGGAAGGCCGTAACGTCTTACAGCTTCTGTTTGGTCATTTAATAATACATTCTCTGCAGCTCTTGTTATTGGAGAAGCAACAAGTTCGTGGCTCAGGAACTGGCAAACCTAAGGTCAGGTCCTATTCTAGGAGAGCAAAGCTACATGACTGGTGGAAGCCCCATGAAGGGCGTCTTTGAAAGGACGCGGTCAGCAGCTGGTGGAGAAGTTGGGAGCATCACAGGAGAGCTGTTTAGGTGTTGCCACCGTGTGGCTCTGGGCTCCGGCCAACCTCATCCATCTCAGCCCCCAGCCCCAGGGGTCCTCCTCTTCCCCTTCCTAAGAGAGTGGCCGCCTCACCTTGGCCTGCAGCTTCCTCACGAGAGCTGCTTGCCTCTGCTGGGCCTCCTGGGAGCTCTTCAGCTTCCTCCATGAGGCTGCCTGGTTCTCGGCCATCTGCTGCTGCAGTGCCAGCACTTGCTCTTCCAGCACCAGCTGCAGGGACCGGGGCTTCATATTGTTCAACCCAGGGCCCCCTGTCTCCATGGGGGCCCCGGACAGCAAGCCCACTGGCCCCTAAGCAGCCAGAGGCTGTTCACTCCCAGAGCAGTCTCTGAGCATCACTGTGTCACTTGGACCTCCTCTTGAGCTGGGGACCAAAGCACACATTGGAGTTGAGAGAACTGTCTAGATGACTCACATGTATTCAGCAAATACTGATAAACTCTGGCAGACTTGGATTGGACGAAGTAAATAGGTTCTTTTACTACAGGACTCCTCAGAGCTTTTAAAATACTAAGATGGACCTAATCACTACAGGGGGAGCCATGATGAGTGGCTAATCCCCAAAGTTATTGGACCATGACACAGGGACGCGTGTTTCCTGGCATGCCTTCCGAAACTCTGCACCCGACTAAGAGCTCCTAGTTTATCAGTGCATCCCTCGTGCCTGGCGCAGTGCCTAATAAACATCTGCTGAATGAATCACCAAAGGTGCTTTTAGGCTGGCTGGGGGATGGGTATAATTACAATACAGTGTGGTCTGTACAGTAATAATAGATCACAGGATAGTATGGGAAGACAACAGATGGGCATGTGACCCAACCTGGGGGACTGTGAAGGTGTGAATATCATCATCATTGTTTTGTACCTGCTTCAATCATGTCTGACTCCTTGCGACCCCATGGACTGTAGCCCGCCAGGCTCCTCTATCCATGGGATTCTCTAGGCAAGAATACTGTAGTGGGTTGCCATGCCCTCCTCCAGGGGATCTTCCTGATCATTGTTAATACTTGTTAAGTGCTTCTATGGGTCAGTCACTTTGTTAAGTGCCTTACACACACTATGTCAATTTGGCATCACAAGAATCTCAAAGCATTCCTATGACAGTTAAACATCGGTACTACTTTAACTCTTCATGCGTGGATGAGGACACTGAGGCTTATGAAAGTTAAGTCTTAGTTAAGAAACTAGAAAGATTAAACAATTTGTCCTATTTCATACAGTTGATGTTTGGTTGACTAGGGATTTGAACAAGAATTTTGACTCTCTGACACAGAATAGCAGGCATTTCGGGCAGGGGATCCAAAATAGAGAGGGAAGAAGGAACCAGCCTCAGGAGGATAGAGGAGGAGCAAACTCACCTCACCCGCCAGGAGCTGGGCCAGAACCAGGCAATGGGGGCCAGCGGGGGAGGCCAGCCTAACCAGTGACTTCAGAGAGAGCCAGGAGAGGGGAAGGCAAGATGGTCAAGAAGAGTTCGGGGTGCTCATCCAAGTTCTGTCTCTAAAGAGCTCTGTGACCTGGAGCAGGCTAGTTCCCTTTAAGGTTCCTCATCAAAAAAATGAGGGGAAAAAAAAATGAGGCACCCAGCTGCATGACCTCTGAGTTTCTTAGTCCTCTAAAACAGCTAGGGCTGGCGGGGAGGTTATAGAGTTCTCTCATTTTATCAGCCCTGAGATACCCATCAGCAGGGCTGAGGAATATCTGTATTTCTAACTACCTATCAAGAAAAAGGTCTACTAGAGCTGCCTTTTTGGCAGCATCAGTCTCCTAATCTGAAGAAAATGGCATATACAGCAAATGCAGATACAACATTTGCACATACAGTGGGAGTTTCAGGGCCCCAAGTCCCTTTAATGCACCAAACTGTTGATTTCCCACCAACGCTACCTTCTATCAGGTCCTTCCAGATTTATTCAGGAATAACTAATCACTTTTATATGTTTTAAAATTTATATTTAATACACAGAGAGAATGTCTATATCTTATTATCTGGCTATCTTTTCCACTAATTTGTGAGTTCCTGATAAGGCAAGAGCTGACTAATTCATTTTGGTCCTTAGCCACCAGGGCTTCCCAGGTGGTGTTAGTGGTAAAAAACCTGCCTGCCAATGCAGGAGACAAAAGAGACGTGGGTTCGATCCCTGGGTCAAGGAAGATCCTTTGGAGGAGGGCACGGCAACCCAATCCAGTATTCTTGCCTGGAGAATCCCATGGACAGAGGAGCCTGGCGGGCTAGTCGACAGGGCCACACAGAGGCAGATACAACTGAAGTGACTTAGCACGAACATAGGTTGTCAATGATGCACAATGAAGAAATGCATGTGGGCCTCATTCCCGGCAGGTCTAAACCCTTAGCTAGAGGTTACAAGGTGGACTGCTGGTTCTTTTCAATCACTGTGTGGCCTGTACAATGATTTTTAAGAATTCAAATTAGATGCCAACATTTACCCTTGGGAAAATACACACAAAAGTTCATATTTCTGGTTCCTTTAGAAAATCAGAGTATCCAGTGAACCCTGACTCTCATTCCTACAAGGCCACAACCAGCTGCAGTGAAACAGCATCTGTCCCCTTTAGAGAAGGCACGCTCTTCAGTTCACCTCAGTCTTGGGCCCCTGCCTGGCTTTGCCTCTCTCTCATGTACTGATAGCAGATTTCAGTTGTCACGTCATTCTACTTGTGCTATTGTTTTTCTTACAGCAGTGTTAGAGAGGAATACTCAGCTTCCTAATTTATATCACCTCCTGAGCAACTGCAGACAGCTGAGTTTATAGAGATTCTACCAGACAGCAAGGAAACAGCATAACGTAGGAAGAGCAGAGTGGTACCAATAACAGCTTAGGGGCACCAGCACCCCAGGCTGCCTCTTCCTGGCTGACCAACTTGGTTGCTGTGCTGTGCTTAGTCTCTCAGTTGTGTCCAACTCTTAGCAACCCTCTGGACTGTAGCCTGCCAGGCTACATGGGGATTCTCCAGGCAAGAATACTGCAGTGGGTTACCAAGCCCTCCTCCAGGGGATCCTCCCAACCCAGGGATTGAACCCAGGTCTCCTGCACTGTGGGTAGATTCTTTACTATCTGAGCCACGAGGGAAGCTGAGTCCTCCCTTTCTGCCCTTCCCTTCTGCCAACCCACCATGGCTGTGAAAAGCTGACTCAACCTGTCTCTTCTGGTTAGAGGCACAAAGCTGCTGGGAACAGCTCTTACTGCCAACATCACCAACAACAAGGGTAGCTCTCAGTTGCTTCAAGGGACCGGAAGAGCCTTTTCTCTCCTAACACTGTGGGGGCTGGGCCAGGCTTCTGCAGAGTCTCAGAGGCCCTCAAGACTCCCTTACCCTCCTCCTTTGAATCCTTTCCCTCAAAGCATTAGGCTGATCCATACGAAATTGCTGATACATGCCCTTTTTTAACCTATAAAAGATAAGTTCATGTAATTCAACCTAATAATATTATATGTTGTATATATTTCTAATCATATATTTATGTATATGCATGCATGCTAAGTCGCTTCAGTCGTGTCTGACTCTGTGCGACCCTATGGACAGCAGCCCATCAGGCTCCTCTGTCCACGGGATTCTCTAGGCAAGAATACTAGAGTGGGTTGCCATTTTATACAAGCCTAATCTATAAGCAACCCTCCCATTGTTCCTGGAATTCTATTAAATCTTTTAGAATAAGGCTATTGTTAAAGTATATACACTATTTTAGAAAATGACAGTAACACTTCAATAAAGAAATGGAATTATATTAGAATTATATGATTATTTTACTTTAGCAGATAATTTAAAAATTTACAGCTATTTAAAAATTTAGTCCCAACCTCTCCTTTTACAGATAAGGAAACTGAGGCTTATGGAGATGAAGTGATTTCATTTTGATCATACTTTATTTATATGCCCCATTTACCTCACAAAATGACTTGACATTGTAGCAAATATACCATACTAACGTACAGACTGATGCTGGGAGGGATTGGGGGCAGGAGGAGAAGGGGATGACAGAGGATGAGATGGCTGGATGGCATCACTGACTCGATGGACGTGAGTCTGAGTGAACTCTGGGAGTTGGTGATGGACAGGGAGGTCTGGTGTGCTTCGATTCATGGGTCAGACACGACTGAGCGACTGAACTGAACTGAACTGAACTGAACGTAAGATGTTACTAATAAAGGAAATTGGATGCAAGGTATATAGGAACTTGCTGTACTATGCAATTTTTCTGTAAATCCAAAATTGTTCCCCAAAATAAAGTTTATTTTAAAAATGATTTAAACAATTTTATAATTAACTCCA
>NW_011494924.1:2219525-2232562 GCF_000754665.1 Bison bison bison | reverse complement strand
CCCCACCCCACCCCCACTAAAACAAGAGTAAAAAGATGGAGGCAACAGAGAAAAACTACATCAGGAATTTTTCTGAAATTGAGATTTAGCTCGGAACTTCCTCAAGACACAGTCCAGCACCTTTCATTAACACACTGTCAGATCAGCCAGTGAATAAGTAAACTAGCATAGCTCCAAAAGAAAGGTAGGTTTCAATGTCTCTCAGGAAAGGAAAAGGTCAGTAGTTGGCAACAGGGAACAGGCTGACTTGCATTCAATGAGACAATAGATGTCGGTGTGCTTTGTAAACCGCAAACCATTGGATAGATGTTATCATTTCTGCAGGTAAAGGAAAAAGATTCCCTTCTTTCATAAATTAAGTTATCCTATAAACACTCATGAATTCCAGCTTAGATAACTGGCCACAGTGATACAGAAATAAATAAGGCTAACTTCCAACTTTTGCTAGGAACCAGATGGGGAAGGGCAGTGACCTCTGAACCTAGGGTGAAGAGTAACATAGGTTATATTTTGTCTTCTCTCATCTAGATTCTTTCAAAAAGTGATTTAAATAAACTTGAAATAGAAGCAATGCCACCTGAACTTGGAATACAGATGTAAATGTTAGGAGGACTAAGCTGAGGACGGGTATTATTGAACAGGATTTGTCACTTAGAGCAAAAAAAGTAAAAACACTCGAGGCATGGACATTTTATCTCCTGAGAAAAGAAACGATATATATTTGTCTGCACAGACAATTTGTTTCTTATCCCAGAAAAAAAAAATTAGCATACAGCTCCTTATATAAATCGCATATGTTGGGGCTCTCTCTCTGTCCTCCTCCCACCTCTAAGGCTTTCCCTTTAGTCTCCTCTGCTGGTTCCTCCTCATCTCCCCACCATCTAAAGGCTGGAGGCCACATGCCATATGGCATGGCCAAAAAAATAAAACAAACAAATAAATAAATAAAAACTGAAATAGTGACTGATTAGGCTATTCAGAACCCTCCAGTGGCTAATCAAAGAGTAAAAACCACAATCACTATATTGGCTTACCCCGTCCTAAGTATTTGATCCCTGCCTCCAATTGTTTTAATTCCATTTCTTACTCCTCTCCCCTTTGCTCACATCCCTCCAGCCACACAGCCCTCCTTGATGTACCTGCTTGGAACACACCAAGCCACACACTCATCTAGGGCATCTTCTAGTTATTCTCATGATTGGCTCCCTTGCCACCTTCAGGTCTCTGTTCAAATGTCACCTTCTCAGTAAGGTATTCCCTAGCCACCCAATATAAAATACCACCACTCCTCCACACACACACAGGTATTTTTCTTTCTTTTTTTTTAAATTGCCATACTATGTGCCATGTGGGAATCTCTGAGTACCCAGATCAGGTAAAGGAACCTGTGGCCCCTTCAGTGAAAACTTGGGAGTCTTGAACACTGGACTATCAGGAAAGTCCCTGGTATTTTTCTACTTAGCTTACCATGCTTTTTACGTGTCCCTATCTGAGTATTATGTGTAATATAGCTAACACAATGCAAATTTCTCAAGAGCAAGAATATTGTTTTATTGACTGCTATATTCTCAGCTCCTGGTATATAGCAGGTACTCTTGAGGCATTTGACCAAATGAATGAATACAGGAACTCTAGGCAACACGATTCATATCAAACGTCTTGCAAAATGCTGATAGCTCTATAACCTTCTAAAGGGAAAAAATGAACAACAAAAAAGAAAGAGATCATGTAGTCTGCATAGCACTTTACTCCCTCACAACAATTGTTTGCAATCTTCATAAAAAAAGAAACCCTTTGAGAAGAAATTAGTGCCTTCATTTTATGGACAAGAAAACTAGGCTCGAAACACAGAAGGAACATAACTGGTCAGCAGTAGAGGAGACACTGAACCCCAATCTGCTTCCAAGGGCTTCCCAGGTGGAGCAGTAAAGGATCCGCCTGCCAAGAGAGGACACGGAAGAGACACAGGTTTGATCCCTGGGTCAGGAAGATCCCTTGGAGGAGGAAATGGCCACCCACTCCAGTATTCTTGCCTGGAGAATTCCATGGACAGAGAAGCCTGGCGGGCTACAGTCCATGGGGTGGCAAGGAGTCAGACACAACTGAGCACGCACGCATGCAGGCAATCTGCTTCCAACTTTGTGCCCTTCCCTTACATCATGCTTCCCCTAAGTCATGAAATATGAAATCACAATTCTGTGAGGGGCACTTTCTAAAGGATGTGAAATAATGAGTCCTGGGTCTTCAGCTCTTTGATGGAAAAGGATCAATGAAAGGCAGAATGTCCAGCAGCAGTTTCTGGCATTGGTTTGGTCATGAACTCACTCAGTTCTTCTTTCTAAGCCTTCTCATGTGCATCATAACTCTGGCCTCCATAATTCATGGGCCTAAAGTGAACACCAATTTGACAGACATTTACCAAACCCAAACACAGTCTAGGAATTATCACATGCTCTGGGGAGGCATAGCCTAGAATTCATGTCCCAGCTTCATTCACTTTATTCTTTGTGGGACTCTAGGCAAATCGATGTAACAGAACCTTAGTTTCGTCATGCACAAGATGTGAAGCTATAGAACCCACCTTATGGAATTGCTCTGACGATTGAATGGGCCTTTACAGGTAATGGATTTAGTAGCACCTTTGTGACTATTCAGTAAATATTAGCTATTATTATGATCATCACGTGCTAGACACTAGGATACAGCTGAAAAAGGCAAGGCAAAACGCCCCAACAAGTGCACGGCTGTAAAAGAGGAGGAGGAAAAGCTAACTCGGTGCGATGTGTTCAAGAACACAGCAGCGAGCTTACTGCGACTGCAGAAAGCGGTTAGAAAGATTTCCAGGGAAGTAGTATTTAAGTTGGGTCGTGAAGAGTGAGAGTTCCAGAGTGGACCTGCCAGGTAGGACTGGACTTTCGGACAGATCACATGCAAAGCCCCAAGTGCAGAGGAAGCCGCAAAATTCTGGGATCCGGCAGCGGGACGCGTAGGAGAACACAGCGCCGCGTCTGATCACTTCGGACTCGGGAAGATCCCTTTCTGCGCGCACTGGAGCCCAAAGTGGTGGCGGCAACAGGACGCGGACGCACCCGCCTAGGACAGGTCCCAGCCCCTCTGTGGGCCCTCAGGTTCCTCCCGGGGAATCGGAGGCCGCTGGCCAAACGAGATTCCTTAAGGCGCCCTGGGCAGGCCGATCAGTGGGCGTCGGACCGTTAACCCGGTACCTCCCGCCTTCCCTTGAGTCCCCCACCTCACCACGCTCGGCTCCTGCAGATTCCCAAGGTGCTTCTCAGCGCCAGAGCCGCCGAAGCCTCAGCTAAGGCCGGGCCGGGGGCGGGGGCCCACCGAGGGGCTGGGGCGTAGGCCCCGCCCCCCAAACTCCCGCCCTTTCGGAGGGCCCCGCCCCGCCGGGAAGCGTGCCTACGAGCGGACTGCGCCGCCTAGGGGGGCCTCCGCCATGTTGAGTACTGGCAGCCGATTTACAAGAGTGGCTTGTAGTGTCCCCTAAATGGGGACAGCTAGGGTTTCTGGATTCCAGCAAGGAAAGTTTTGGTAACAGAAATAAACTTGCCCTCAATCATACCCCTTTTGGCTTCGGGGTTACACAGTGCGCATGTGTAAGAGCGCAGGTTCTAGGTGCGCCTGCGCACTGCGCCGCCCACAAACCCGAGTACAATTAACAAATGCGTGAAGGATAAGCAAACTCGCTGCTGCGTCGCTATGCAACCTTAAGAACCTGAAGCGCCAAGCAGCTTCAGGCAACACAACATTCACACCGTAGTTGCTCAGTGTGGTTTGAACACGCATGGCATTGCACAGGGTTTCTTTTTGCCTGAATATCCTGCATCCGTTCGGAAAAATGCAGTTTGCTTGATTTTCTGCGTGAGCCTGACTTTGTAGAAGACTAGAAGCGTTATTCCCATAATTTTTGTGCATAAATAATCAGTGCACTTTTCTAGCATTGTAAAATTCCATTTACCTGTCTCTCTTCTCCATTCAGTGGTTCTAAATTTCTGTGTGTGTGTGTGTGTTAGTAACTCAGTCGTGTCCTACTCTGAATCGTGGTAGCCCACCAGGATCCTCTGATCATGGGATTCTCCAGACAAGAATACTGGAGTGGGTTGCCATTCCCTTCTCCAGGGGATCTTCCCTACCCAGGGATCGAACCCAGGACTCCCGCATTGCAGGCAGATTCTTTACCATCTCAGTCACCAGGACTTGGAAATTTTTAGTTGGAGTTAAAAAAAATAACTGGGGAACTTCTTCAAATGCAGACTCTCGGATTCTAACACTAGAGTCAGTGTTGTGAGGGAAGAAGAGATCCCAAACGTTTGACAGAGAAAAAGATGCAAAGACTCAGTTGTGTGGGAATCAACACTGGAGAGATATTCCCCTAACAGGTTGTGTGTAAGTGTTCACTACAATATTTGGAATGTTACACACATTAACTTAAGGGTTTTTGCACATACTTCTGCCATCTCCTGGATCAGTTTACCCCAAACTTTTGAATTAGCTGATAACGTCTCCTCCTTCAGGTCTCAAACGATAATTCTTTAGCTAGATCTTCCCTGATCATGCTATTTAAAGTAATACCCTATCATTTTCTATCGCAGTTCTCTTTTCACAGTACTTTTTACTTGTTTTGGTTTACCTATTATTTTTCTCTCAGGTGGCCCTAGTGGTAAAGAGCCCGCCCACCAATGCAGGAGATGTTAAGAGACTAGGGTTCCATCCGTGGGTGGGGAAGATACCCTGGAGGAGGGCATGGCAACCCACTCCAGTATTCTTGCCTGGAGAATCATCTGGACAGAGGAGCCTGTTGGGGTACAGTTCATAGGGTCGCAAAGAGTCCAACACGACTGAAGTGACTTAGCACACACGCTCTTGAAAGCTTAAGCTTCATAAGAGTAGGAGACTGACTTATTCCTAGCATTTAACAAAGAGCCTGACACATGGTAGGTGCTAAACAAGCATCCATGGAATGAATGAAGTCAGATTCAGTGTTACAAAGGTAAATGACATAAAACCCATCAACGAACCACAGGATACACTTTAAGACCAAGAAGAATATAGGTTTCAGACTATCCAGACATAACAATAAAGGACAAATGGAGTAGAGGAGTATTAAAACCAGGGCTTCCCAGGTGGCGCTAGTGGTAAAGAACCAGCCTGCCATTGCAGGAGACATAAGAGACGTGGGTTTGATCCCTGGGTTGGGAAAATCCCCTGGAGGAGGACATGGAAACCCACTCTAGTATTCTTGACTGGAGAATCCCATGGGGTGGTCCACATGGTCTCAAAGAGTCGGACAAAACTGACACAAATTTAGCACACACACACAAGATTAAAACCAAACAGTAATCTTTGATCTTTGCAAAAGGAAATTCGTTCGTTCATTCTCTTATTCATTTACTCATTCACCCAGTAAACATTCTGAATATCTATTCTGTACTAGCATTGGATAATAATACAATGTATTAACAGCAAGTTGGAAATTGTATTAAAACATAACGAGATAGTACAAGTGGGTATTTTGTCTGGGCCAGAACAGAAAGAGGAGTTAGCTGATATATGAGAGCGGACAACATGCCTGTTAGAGATACTGTAGGCTTTGGGAGTACATCAGCCTTCAACTATCCTATCCTAAGTGCCAGGAACGTTTAGAACAGAAAAACGTGTTCAGGGAATTCCCTGGTAGTCCAGTGGTTGGTATTCCACAATTTCACTGCAGGGGGCCTGCGTTCGATCTCTGATCAAGGAACTAGGATCCCACAAGATGCATAGTAAGACTGAAAAAAACCCACAAAAACTGTTCATCTACAACACCTGAATCGCTTGGGATCCAAGAGCTCTGTAGGAAAGACTTAATCCAGCTACAATTAGAGCCTGGCCATGTTCAAACCTGTCTGATGAACTACAGTGGGGGGAAGGCCTCAAAGGAGGGTGGATTGGACAGAGAGATAACAAACCAGTTGAAAGAAAAACAACTCTGGTCCCCTCCAAGTGAACTGGGGTTCTTCCTTTGTGCCATAAATTCCATCTCTGGGGATATGCTTTATAATGTAACCCTTTTCCAGGGCTATAATGTGGATTCTGAACCCCAGACTTGCTCATTATTTATAGATATTCCCCCTACCCCATGCCAAGAGGCTGCCTGGACTGATTGACTTTCTTTCTTTTTAAAATTATATATGTGAACTTTCAAAGTGAGGGGTTAAAAAAACATATATATTTTTTTCTAATAGTCTAAAATCTATTTTAAAGTTCTTTAAAAAAAATATTTATTTGGCTGCGCCGGGTCTCAATTAGGGCACATTGGATCTTTGATTTTTGTTGTGGCATGTGGGATCAAGTTCCTTGACAAGGGATCAAACCCAGGACCTCTGCATTGGGAGCACAGAGTCTTAGCCACTGGACTACCAGAAAAATCCTTGTTTCAAAGTTCTTAAATCCTTTATCTAAGGTGTCAAGAGAATGGAGGATAGAGAGTTTGTGTGGAAACATTTCTGGCTGTGAGTCCTCACCCTTCTTGGGAGATGTAATGCTCAAAACAAGTGATTGAAAGAGAGGAGTTCTAGGAGGGTTTGAGGTACCACATCCAACCCATTGCAACTGGGGAGCATAATGACTGGATCCACCTCCTGCTCAGGAAATCTATCAACAAGAGACAAGCCTGTTAACTGCTTTGGTGGCAGACTTAGGAGAGTGCTGCTATATTGGGGTTATCCTACTCTCCCAGAATGCCAGATGTGGACTAAGTAAAAGAGAGCCTCCATAGGCCTATCCTGGGTCCTCTTCAGCAGAGCCTCCTAGAGGAATAAAGGGACTCCAGACATAAGAAGATAAATGACCACTGACAGGAAGAGATGCCTTTGCTAAGAGGAGTGCAGGAGATGGGTCCAGCAGGGAACCCCTGGAGGACCCATAAAAGTTCCCCGTGATGCTTTGTTGATGGACAGGAACAGCTATAAACATCTGCCAAATCCAGAAAGCACAAAGTCAGCTACGATACTAATTCAAAGAAGACTTTTCTGACCCCTTTCTCCATTTTCCTCTCCATGTCAACAGCCTGAGTGACTAAGGTGGGCTAAGGATAACAGGGGAAAAGTTGAAAAATAAAACAAAAGCTAATAAACTCTAAATAATTCCCCTCTTTCTCACTGCAACCTAACTGCCTGAAGCAGCGCTGGGGGCACCAAAAGAGTATAACATCTTGTGGGACTTCCCTGATGGTGCAGTGGGTTGGAATCCACCTGCCAATGCAGGGGACACAGGTTCAATCCCTGGTCCAGGAAGATCCCACATGCTTCAGAGCAGCTAAGCCTGTGCACCACAACTACTGAGCCTATGCGCCTAGAACCTGTGCTCTGCAACACGAGAAACCTCCACAATGAGAAGCCTGAGCATCAAAACAAAGAGGAGCCCCTGCTCTCCCCAACAGAGAAAGCCTGGGCAAAGCAGCCAAGACCCAGCACAACCAAAATAAATAAATAATTTTTTAAAAAGAATATTGCATCTTGTGTAGATTGTGAACAACTTGCTGCTTTCCATCAGAGTCCATTCATATATCATTAAACAAAATATTGATTAAGCACCCATAATGTGTCAAATCCTATGCTAGACTCTGGGAGAGACTGAAAGAATAATAACACATGGACTGTGCCTAAAGCCTCAGTCCACAGACTCACATGAAGGCTGGTGGGTAATGTATATTTCACAACCTACAGGGTGGTAAATTCTATAAAAAATGGAGTGGCTAACTTTGTAGAGGTGGTGACATTACAACCTGATTATGAAGGATAAATCTGCTGAGCAGACAAAGATAGGAAGGGTGTTCCAGGTAATGTGCATGAAATGGTGACATGCAAGAGCATGGATTATTGGGGAATACTGGGGGTTTCCTCTGTGCATGCCTCTGGCTGATTCTGCCTCTAGATTGGATCTTAAGAGTCTCCTTGGATTTATAATTAGATAATAATACAGTCCTCTTCATCAAGTGGGTCTCTTCCCCTCGATCCTGACCCTGACTCAGTGGGCAGGTCTCATTCCAGTCCTTTCCCTTTTCACTGACCAAGTCAAGCTCTATGTACCCACTCACTCAAGCTTGACATTTCTTTTTTTTTGGCTGCACCAGGTCTTAATTGCAGCATGTGGGATCTTCAGTCTTCATTGCAGCATACAGGATTTTTTAGTTGCAGCATGTGGGATCTATTTCCCTGACCAGGGCTCGAACCGGGGCCCCCTGCATTATGAATGCAGAGTCTTAGCCACTGGACCACCAGGGAAGTCCCAAGCTTGACATTTCTTGATGTGAGTGCCATCTGCTCACCATCATTCAGAGCCTGGGCCGTAAAAGCATGTACAGGGACAGCTCCCATAGGTCCTTTGCAGGGGACATGGGTTCAATCCCTGGTCTGAGAAGATGCCACAAGTCACAGGGCAACCGAGCCCATGTGCCATATCTACTGAGCCCACATGCCACAACTAGAGAAAGCCTGCACGCAACAGTGAAGACCCAGTCAGCCAAAAATAAATAAATAAAAATTTAAATGAGCCCGTAATTATATTCTAACCTGAGACTCTATCTGCTGCTTCAGGTGATACAGCGATTAAAACTCTAAGAATCTGGACAGGAACCAAGAGGAACATGCCAGGAAGAACACTGGACTTGGAGGCAGACACACTCCCCTGGGTTTGAACTTCTGGGCTCTGCCTTGTGTCTGGAGCAACCCACCTTCCCTCTCTGAGTCTCAAATTCTTTTGCTGGCAATGGGGATAATAACACTTACCTATTAGAGTGAAAAGTGGGAGATATAAGTAGACAAAGGGAAGGAGGAGTGAGAAGAGTCTAGCAAGAATCCGAGGTTTCTGAGCTCAAGAATGGCAATGGGTTTCCAGGTCCCTAACTATTAATAGTGGTTACCTCTAGGGAGAGAGATTGGAGAGCGGCCTCTTTTAATTTAACAAACTTTGGTGTTGTCTCAATTTTATTTTTTTACAAAGAGCATGATTCAAGTTTGTAATTAAATATATATTCAGTACAGGTGTTATTCTTCAATAAAAAGGTTTTTTCAAAACTTATTTTGCACAGAAAGTCATCCAGGAGGGACTTCCCTGGTGGTCCAGTGGTTAAGACTTTGCCTTCCAATGCATGGGATATGAATTTGATCTCTGCTAAGCCAATGGCACCCCACTCCAGTACTCTTGCCTGGAAAATCACATGGACAGAGGAGCCTGGTAGGCTGCAGTCTATGGGGCCGCTAAGAGTCGGACACGACTGAACGACTTCACTTTCACTTTTCTCTTTCATGAACTGGAGAAGGAAATGGCAACCCACTCCAGTGTTCTTGCCTGGAGAATCCCAGGGACGGGGCAGCCTGGGGGGCTGCCATCTATGGGGTCACACAGAGCGGGACACAACTGAGGTGACTTAGCACCAGCAGCAGCAGGGAGTTAAAATCCCATGTGCCTCACGGCCAAAAAACCAAAACATAAAACAGAAGCAATATTGTAACAAATTCAATAAAGATTTTTTTTTTAATTTTTAAAAAGAAAGAAACAAAGTTATCCAAGAGACTAATAAAAGTGGTTGTTTCTGAGAACAAATGAAAAAGTGGGGGTCTGAGGTGGGAGGGGGACTTCCTGTGTACTCCCTCATACTATTTGAATTTTTTTCATCATGAGTTTGTGTTACCTTTCTTTCTATTATGCATTAGTTTTTAAATTTCTAAAAATATTTTTAAATACTAAAAAGTTTTAAAATAAAATATTTTAAATAAAGAATAAAATTGAAAATGTATGGTTATTTTGGGCACCACACCCATAACAGGTAAAAATATACATACACCCAGATTAACTACCCTGCAGGGAGTGGGATAAACTGACCTGTTTCCAGATTACAGTATCTGCAGGGAGTGGAATGAATTGATCTGGCTGAAGGGCCCACAGTACTCTGACAAGGTGCAGTTCCTGAGCAGCTCAGCGGGGGGAGCCATTGAGAACTCAGTGGAGGAGAGCCCACAGGGGTGGCAGCTCCAGGGAAGTAGAACCAACACAAACCAGAATGATGATTGCAGGGAGGATTAAGTGGTTCTGCACCTGCTGGGGCTCTCTGGGCTCCCTGGATGGGGATGACCAGGTCCCACAGATTATAAGAAGCACAGATGGAGGGCCCGGGGCCCTTCTCTCAGCCAATCCTTTTCATGTAGAGTGATGCCAGGAAAAATCAATCCTTGTTTGCTGTGGGGAAGAGCACTGGATTCAGAGTCATGTGTTTGAGTTGAGTCCTACCCCGATCATTTTGGGCTGTGTGATCTTGTGTCAATTACTTAATTCCTCTGAGACTCAGTTTTCTTTTTTGTGAAGAAGGAAAATACTAACAACTCTTTTTTTTTTTTTTTAAACCATGATTTATGGAGCACCTACTATATGCAGGTCACTGAAAGAAAGGTGCTCTACATGCATAAATACATTTGGCTCTTATAAGCTGTCTGTGAAGCAGATTTTCTTTACTTTCTTTTTTTAAAAGTAAGAAGTGGATTTATTTAGAGAGAAATACACTCCACAAAGTGTGGGCCATCTCAGAAAGGCAAGAGAGGCTGAAGCAGATATTTTTATACTAATTTTTACAGGCAAAGAAACAGATTTAGAGAAGTGATTTTTTAAAAAAAAAAGACAGTAATTATAAGTAACATTTATGTAGTGCTTACTATGCACGAGACACTGTTCTAAGAACTTACAACAAAAATCTGTAATAACTCTGAGGCAAGAATATTATCATTAGCCTCATTTATATATGAGGAAACTGAGGCACAGAAAGATTAAATAACTGGCTTGAGATTACACAGCTGGTAAATTAGGGAGCCAGGATTTGATTGTAGGTAGTCCAGCTCTTAATTGTTAGGTTAGACAAATTTCCTGCTGAAAACTGTGCACCCAAATCCCCACTGCACTAAAAATAAAATCCACCCTCTTTTCTCTGGCTCGTGAGGCCATACTTATTGTGGTCCTGGCATGATCTGACCTCATCTCCTATCAGTACCTCTGCACTCTGTTTCAACAGCACTGGCTTCTCCTGGTTCCTCTGATATGCCAAGCATATTCATGCCTCAGGGCCTTTGAATCTGCTGTTCCTTCCACCAGGAACGATCTTCTCCCAGAAGATTTCCCTTTGTACTGCTCATTCCCTCACTAAATCTCGAGCTCTGCTCACATATCACCCCCTCAAAGAGACATTCCTATCTAAAATAGACCTCTCGGACTTCCCTGGTGGTCCAGTGGTTAAGAGTCCACCTGCCAATGCAGGGGACATGGGTTCAATCCCTGGTCCAGGAAGATCCCAGTACTGTGGAGCACCTAAGCCTATGCACCACAACTAAGCCAACATGCCTGAAACCTGTGCTCTGCGACAAGAGAAGCCACCTCAATGAAAAGCCCATGCGCCAAAACTAGAGAGTAGCCCTCATTCACCACAATTAGAAGCTAGAGAAAGCCCATGCACAGCAACAAAGACCCAGTGCAGTCAAAAAACTAATAATAATAAATATAATAAAATAGACATCTCTTCGACTCTGCCTAATTTTTCTTCACAGCACTAGAGTTTTCTGAAGCTATACATTTATTTGCTTGTTTTTCTGTCTCTTCCACCAGAATGTGAGCACAGACTTGGGAGTCTTGTCCTTTGTTAGATATCCAGTGCTCAGGCCCAGGAATACATAAATGAACGAAAACTCAAGGTCATCCAATTGGTTCATGGCAGAGCCAGGATGTAAACTGAGTTATCTGATCCGGTAACCCAAGATTTTAGCCACTGAGCTGTGCTCAATTGATTGACTCCAAGAAATAAGAGATTCAGATAGTTTAGTATAAAATAGATAACTAATGAGAACTGACTGTATAGCACTGGGATCTCTACTCAAGGCTCTGCGGTGACCTAAGTGGGAAGGAAATCCAGGAAGAGGGGATATATGTATACATGTAGCTGATTCACTTTGCTGTACTGCAGAAACTAACAGAATGTTGTAAACCAACTATACTCCCTCCCCTCAAAAGAGACACAGGGAGAGAGAGAGAGAGAGAGATTGCTTAAAGAATACAAAGCCACTTTGCAAATTTCTAAGTGCATGAAGAAAGGAAAAGATGATGATGGTAATGCTGATGATTCAGTTCACTATTGGCTCATCTGTGAAATGGGTATAAATAATGCTCTGGCCTGCCAACTTTAAGAGGATGTCTTGTGGAGTGCCCATGAGATGGATGGGGAAACAGGTATAAAAGTTAAAGGCTCTAGACAGTAGAAGGTCATTTCTATGCCAATGGCTTCCCAACATTCCTAGCCTCTACCTCAAGTTGGACATTAATATCACTGACAGGCGAGGGGGAGGTAGGGGGACATGGAGGACCGAGGGACTCTGCATCCCTGTAATTAAACATGTTGGGACTGAAGCGCTGCCAGCAGCAGCATCTGGTTGTAATTACCAGAGGGGACTGAAGTGATTAGTCACCTTTATAGTGAGATCCAGATGGGTCCCCTGGGCTCCTCCCTGGAGATGGCCTTATAAGCAAGCTCAGAATCCCCTTTCCCTGCTCCCACCCCATTTCTGGAGTTCTCTGGTCCTCAAATAATAGGCCTGCTCCAACTCCTCCAATGTCCCCACTTGACTAAAAGCCAAGAAGACCACAATTGCCCCAACCACTCTTTCATTTCTTATGTTTCTAGAATCCAGGTTAAGAGTCTTTGGTATGGGACTTCCCTAGTGGTTCAGTGGTTAAGAATCTGCCTTGTAATGCAGGGAACATGGGTTCCATGCCTGGTTAGGGAATTAAGATCCCACATGCCATGGAGCAGCAAAGCTAAGATTGGTGCAGTCAAATAAATAAATATTAAAAAAAAAGATTCTTTGGTGTAAAATGTATCAGAACAGGAATTAGATGATCAGTTCAGTTCAGTTGCTCAGTCATGTCCGACTCTTTGCAACCCCGTGAACCGCAGCATGCCAGGCCTCCCTGTCCATCACCAACTCCTGGAGTTCACCCAA
>NW_011494924.1:2214883-2218199 GCF_000754665.1 Bison bison bison | reverse complement strand
CTGCAGTCCATGGGGTCACTAAGAGTCGGACACGACTGAGCGACTTCCCTTTCACTTTTCACTTTCATGCATTGGAGAAGAAAATGGCAACCCACTTCAGTGTTCTTGCGTGGAGAATCCCAGGGACGGCAGAGCCTGGTGGGCTGCCATCTCTGGGGTCGCACAGAGTCGGACATGACTAAGCGACTTAGCAGCAGCAGCAGCAGAGATCACATAATGCACTAGACCATAAAGCAGAAGCAGAATTCAAAATCAGGCCTGTTTATCTCGAGCCCTGAGTCCTTATCAAGCCATATTTAGAGACATCTTTTTTTTTTTCCTTTTTTTTTTTTTTTGCTGCACTGCATGGTATGTGGGTTTCCCTGACCAGGGATCAAACCTGCACCCCTTACATGGGAAACATGGAATTTTAACCACTGGACTGCCAAGGAAGTCCCAGAACAGCTTGATGGTTTATTTTATTCATCCCTTCATTTATTCACTCACTCAAGCTTACAAAGTACCTAATAAGGGTCAAGACAGAATCTTTCCCTATAGGGAACTCAGGAGTCTGGCAGGGAAAGCACAATATGTCTAAAAGTAACTATACCTGAAAGTAGAAAATTGTGACTTTGGTATATAAGGGCTGGTTAGAAATCCATCCATCCATATGACATGTTGAGAACCCGCTATGTGCTGGGCCCTGTACCCAGGCCTGGGAAAAATTGAAAGATAAATATGGTGTCATCTAGTCATAATCTAATGGGGTAGGCAGGTATGTAAATAAACTATTACTGCCCTTAGGAATTAGGCTATGATTTTTTAAATATGAGAAAAGGACACCGAGTAGAAGAAATGACCTGTGTCTGAGATGGGAGTGGTTTAGAGGCAGAACTGGATGATTTTGTGTGCCAAAGTGGAGACACAAAATGTGTGATGGCAATTCAGAAGTGTGTATTTTCTGGTGGAAGAGGGAAGGCTTCATGGAGGAGAGGGCAGACAAGTTGGCGCTTTTCGATGGGCAGTTTTGGGGGAGGGAGGTGGGACAGAGCAGTCTGGAAGCCAGTTCTAAGGGAATTCTCTAAGGACGGGTTGTGAAGAGGACTGAGACTGCAAGGCTGTGGGGGTGGAAAGGAGAAAGGAATGCCAGAGATGATGGCTTAAGTGGGACAAGTCAAAAGGGAAGCCAAGTGTTGTGAACCTGGGCAACTGGAGGGATAGGAAGGGATTCAGCTCTTCTTCAGGTGAAAGTGTTAGTTCCTTAGCTGTGTCCAACTCTTTCCAATCTCCTGGACTGTAGCCCGCCAAGCTCTGTGCATGGAATTCTTCAGGTAAGAGTACTGGAGTGGGTTGCCATTTCCTTCTCCAAGGGATCTTCCTGACCCAGGGACCGAACCTGGGTCTCCTGCATGGCAGGCAGATTCTTTACCATCTGAACCACCTGGGAAGCCCTCAGCTTTGCCTTTTTAAAAAAAATTTTTATCACTCAATTTTATCTGAATGGAATCATTACCCTTAATTCTTATTTTGTAAGATTTTAAGAAATACTCAATCATTTTCTACAGTATTTAACTTAGAGCTTACGTGTGCATGCTCAGTCTTGTCTGACTCTTTGCAGCCCCATGGACTGTAGCCCACCAGTCTCCTCTGTCCATGGGATTTCCCAGTCAAGAATACTGGAGCGGGTTGCCACTTACTTGACCACCTCAGCTCTTCCTTAAAGCTCCTGCAAAGGAGTATCTGGCGGTGCGTTGATTCTTGGAGATGGGGAGGTGGAGATCTCCTGGCGTTTCTGACCTAGGAGCACCAGATGAAGCTTCAAGAGGCTAAATTATGCAGCTGTGCTCTGAGGATCAGTGAGGATCTGGACATATCACCATGAAAAGGTTGGCTGGGCACCTGGACACCCTGGCCGTGAGTTTCATCTTCCTTCCTTCATTGAATGCTTACTGAGCTTCTACTCTGTGCCAGGTGTGCTAGGAAACCAATCTGGTGACCTCAGGGCACAAACAGATCTCTATCAGGCAGGCTCAGAGAATCTAGGGTTAAGAAGGAAGCCTAAAAAATAAATAAAATAAAGGGACTTCTCTGGGAGTCCAATGGTTAAGACTCTGCGCTGCCACTGCTGGGGGCACGGGTTTGATTTCTGGTGGGGGAACAGAGATCCCACATGCCACAAGGCAGGGCTAAAAATTAAAATTAAAGAAAGAAGGAAGCCTACCTGATGACTGCTTCTACCACTTCTATTTCTCTCACAGTCTGTTGCAGTGAAATGTTCAAAAAAGGGGTAATTGGTTCTGTTTGGGGATCTGGGAAGGCTTCCTGGAGGAGGTGAATTTTCAGCTGAAGCTCTCAGGATAAGAGGAGCTTCCTCCTGTCGTGGGAGTAAAAGGAGGATGTTCTAGGTAAAGGGAACAGTTTCCCCTGCTGAGCCAGCTGGAGTTCAGACTTCTTCCAGAGCTACTAATAACCAGAAAAGCACTGTGTGGGAAATCATTTTTTCTGCCTCCTGCAGGGGCCGCTGCTGCCCCAGGCTGGGGCTGCCACCTCTGGGACTCAGCCAGTCTCTCACAACAAAACTGAGCCTGTCTTTGCTGGGGTGGCAGTGAGGTATAGACACTCAGGACGTGTCTCCGTCCAAAGAGTGGGCTCGGGGGCGCCCCCCAAATCCTGGAGAAACCATCTGAGCTCAGTCAATGGCATTTGGGGGAGGGGTGTGGTGGGTACCGATATTTTTCTGGCTCTGGGTCACCACAAGTTTATTAAAATAAAAGAAACTGTGGGTGAATTCTGCCATCTGTGCTGCCCTCCCCCACCCCCACACACCAACAACAGAACAGGTCCCAGACTAGATGCGAAGGTTGCTTTAAAAACACCCCAAGGACTTAACTGAAAACCACACTCTCATGCCTCTGGGGTTTAAGATCTTTGAATCCATTCCTTAGCATCTCTCCTTGGGAAGGTGGGGTGGGCCGTGATGTGGAGGTGAAGACCCCAGAGTCTGCTCCATGGGACTGAAAGTCTCCCCCACCCACCCCGCTCCACTCTAGAATCCCCCCACGGGGCTCTGTGCCAAGAGCCCCCGTGAGCCATGGCCTCAGAGGGCAGCGGTGATTTTTTTCACATAAATATATCGCACTTAAATGAGTTTAGACAGCATGACATCAGAGAGTAATTAAATTGGTTTGGGTTGGAATTCCGTTTCCAATTCCTGAGTTCAGGTTTGTAAAAGATTTTTCTGAGCACCTGCAGGCTTGTGTGTGTGTGTGTGTGTATGTGTGTGTGTGTGCGCGCGCGCGAGTGTGTGTAAGTATTTTCACTGGAAAGGATTCAAAAG
>NW_011494924.1:2200059-2214776 GCF_000754665.1 Bison bison bison | reverse complement strand
GGATTCAAAAGTTAGCAGCATTACGCCATTCTTCCTTCTTGGAAAAATCCCTGAGCCTTATACAAGCCTCCTTCAGGCCCTCAGTCAGTTGTGCAGGAGAAAGGGGGCGGTCGGCTTTCTCCTTTCAAGAACGAGTTATTTTCAGCTGCTGACTGGAGACGGTGCACGTCTGGATAGGAGAGCATTTCCACTATGGGACTGGATACAAACACACACCCGGCAGACTTCAAGAGTCTCAGACTGAGGAGAAAGCCCTTCCTTCTGCTGCTACTGCTGCTGCCGCTGCTTTTGAGGGTCCGCTCCTTTCATGGTTTTTCCTGCCAAACCAGAGGCACCTTCGCTACTGCCGCTGTTCTCTTGGGCATCATTCAGCGGCTGGCCAGAGGATGAGACTCCCCAAACTCCTCACTCTCTTGCTTTGGCACCTGGCTTGGCTGGACCTGGAATTCATCTGCACTGTGTTGGGTGCCCCTGACTTGGGCCAGAGACCCCAGGGGGCCAGGCCAGGACTGGCCAAAGCAGAAGCCAAGGAGAGACCCCCTCTGGCCCAGAACATCTTCAGGCCAGGGGGTCACAGCTACGGTGGGGGGGCCACCAATGCCAGGGCCAAGGGGGGCACCGGGCAGACAGGAGGCCTGACACAGCCCAAGAAGGATGAACCCAAAAAGCTGCCCCCCAGATCGGGTGGCCCTGAACCCAAGCCAGGACACCCTCCCCAGACAAGGCAGGGGGCCACGCGGATGGTGACCCCAAAAGGACAGCTTCCTGGGGGGAAGGCACCCTCAAAGGCAGGCTCTGTCCCCAGTCCCTTCCTGCTGAAGAAGGCCAGGGAGCCTGGGTCCCCGCGTGAGCCCAAGGAGCCGTTCCGCCCGCCCCCCATCACGCCCCACGAGTACATGCTCTCGCTGTACAGGACGCTGTCCGATGCTGACAGAAAGGGAGGCAACAGCAGCGTGAAGTTGGAGGCTGGCCTGGCCAACACCATCACCAGCTTTATTGACAAAGGGCAAGGTGAGGGGGCGGGGTGGCTGGGGCACGGCTCAGAGGGAGGGGCATCTGCATGCATGGAGGGGGCTTTAGAGCCCAGACACTGCACTGGGGGGAGATGGTGTGTGCTTCTGGCCCAGGGTGGTATCTGGGATTAACCTCACTCACACCAGGTCCCAGGCTGCTGGCATGTCAGAGCCAGAGGGCACCTGGGGATCCCCAAGTGCAATTCCTGCAAGATGTGGAGGGGGTTCCTGAAGCCTGGAAAGGAGACAAGCCCTTCTGGTTGGTGGCAGAATTGAGGACCAGCCTCTTAAACTCTTAATTACCAGGCCACACTCTGTTCTTATTGAGTTGGTCAGACTTTCTAGGCTGCATGGGGTTGTAGGTTTTCTTGGATGGCAGAGAGAGAAATGAATCTCAGATGCCCATGATTCTGCCACTTTCCCTTCAGGCAAGGGGGCAGAGAAGGTAAGATAGGTGAAGGCAGGAAATGAGGCATCTTGGAGTCATGGAATGATCTTCAAATATATGGGGTGGGGTGGACAACAGACCTAGGGTCTAACTCACAGTGTGACCTTGGGAAAGCCCCCTCTCCCTCTGGGGTCTCAGTTTTCCCATCAGTACAACTCTATGGAGGTTGGATGCGGTGACTTCTGAGAGCCCTTCCAATATGAAAACCTTATGTCCTGTCCTAGACACAGATCATTTTTATCATGAACCCAGGAGACAATCTGCCCTCCTAGCATCACTGTCTTGGCTTGTCCCCTCAACTTGCCATGTGATTTCAGCAAGTCCTTTCCCCTCTCAGGGCCTGAGTTTATCCATAAGAGTGAAGAAGGAGGTTGACCTGATGGCTAGGGTTGCTGGAGGCTCGTATGCTCTGGTTCTGGGAGTCTTGGGACTTTGGCTGGCAGGGTGGGGGAGGGGTCAGAGAGGGGAAGAGGCTCCTCATTAGAGCTGGCGGGTGGGGGAGTGACAGAGGGCGGGGGAGGCACAGAGGCAGCGGGTCTGCTGAGGTGGGGGAGGTGGTCTGGCTGCCTGCCCAGCCAGAGAAAGCTGTGACCCCTCGGGGAATCATAAAGTAAGTCCTTGTGCCCCCCAGCTCTAAGGGAGCTTGGGGGGGAGAGATGGGGAGTTTAAAGGCCTAATTAGTCACCTTCTAGAGCAATATTATGAATGCTTCCCAATGGCAAATTGGTATTTAGGAAGGAGGGCGTGCTGATTCAGACATACCACTGAGCTTCTTGTATACACGCAGAGCCTTATGTTTGTAAATACATGGTGAATCGCATACACACACACATACACAATGTGCACACGCACACCTGACATATACACACAGAACTTTCTTACATATATACAGACACATATATTGGGTTGGCCAAAAAGTTTTTTTTGTGTTTTCTGTACCATTTAATAGAAGAAATCGAAAGAACTTTTTGGCCAACCCAATACATACATACCCTTCAAACAGTCACACAAGCGCAATCATACATGCATGTAACCTGTCACTCAAATAGGCGTTGCTTTCCATACTCACATGTGGACCCAGTCATACATATACACACACAAACTGTCATTCACACACACACTCACCCACCAAGCAGAGTAAGAAGCATACACCACAAATCATTAGACTAGCCAGGAACATTGGATCATAGACCAGTTTGGTCATTAACTCGCTGTGTGACCTTAGGCAAGTCACTCTCCCTCTCTGTGCTTCATCTGTGAAACAAGAGCACTAAGATCTTCTTTAAGGCATAGTATAGTAGAAGCAGCCTAGGATCAGGCATAACAAGTTCTAGGCTGGAGTTCCAACCGTGCTTTTTGCCAGCTGGGTGACCTTGAGCAAGTTACCTAACTTCTCTGAGCCTCAGGTGCCTCCTCTGGAAAAACAGAGCAGGTCATTATAATGATCACCCTGCCTCTCTTACCAAAGAGATATCATATTGGATAGCAAATGGGAGCGAGACAGGCAGGAGGCAGTTCTAAGGCTGACGGACCTCTGCTATGCGTGTCATTGACACAGACACCCAGAATCACTCAAATCCTCCACAGTCACATCTATAGGTGAACAGCCCTATTTGGTTGACTGTGTGGGAAGCTTCCTTATTTTGGAAAAGGCTCTCCATGATTTGGGTCTTAGCCTCTGTTGAAGTGGGGAAGAGGTTAAAGAGAGCTCTCTTGGGGGAGAAGAGCCGTGGCCCTCCCCTAGGCTGTGTGGTGACTGGCTCCCTTGGTGAGGCTGTGGGCAATGACTTCTGGGTGTTCTCTCTAGATGACCGAGGTCCCGCGGTCAGGAAGCAGAGGTACGTGTTTGACATTAGTGCCCTGGAGAAGGATGGGCTACTAGGGGCCGAGCTGCGGATCTTGCGGAAGAAGCCCTTGGATGCGGCCAAGCCAGTGGCCCCCGGTAGTGGGCGGGCTGCCCAGCTGAAGCTGTCCAGTTGCCCCAGCGGCCGGCAGCCGGCAGCCTTGCTGGATGTGCGTTCCGTGCCAGGCCTGGACGGCTCTGGCTGGGAGGTGTTCGACATCTGGAAGCTCTTCCGAAACTTTAAGAACTCAGCCCAGCTGTGCTTGGAGCTGGAGGCCTGGGAACGGGGCCGGGCCATGGACCTCCGTGGCCTGGGCTTTGACCGCGCCGCCCGGCAGGTCCACGAGAAAGCCCTGTTCCTGGTGTTTGGCCGCACCAAGAAACGGGACCTGTTCTTCAATGAGATCAAGGCCCGCTCTGGCCAGGATGATAAGACCGTGTATGAGTACCTGTTCAGCCAGCGGCGAAAGCGGCGGGCCCCCCTGGCCACGCGCCAGGGCAAGCGGCCTAGCAAGAACCCCAAGGCCCGCTGCAGTCGGAAGGCGCTGCATGTCAACTTCAAGGACATGGGCTGGGATGACTGGATTATCGCGCCCCTGGAGTACGAGGCTTTCCACTGCGAGGGGCTGTGTGAGTTCCCCTTGCGCTCCCACCTGGAGCCCACGAACCACGCGGTCATCCAGACCCTGATGAACTCCATGGACCCCGAGTCCACACCGCCCACCTGCTGTGTGCCCACGAGGCTGAGTCCCATCAGTATCCTGTTCATCGACTCGGCCAACAACGTGGTCTATAAGCAGTATGAGGACATGGTCGTGGAGTCTTGTGGCTGCAGGTAGCAACACTGGCCTCTGTCTTCCCGGGCGGCACGTCCCCAGGATGCTGGTCACCAGAGCCCCTCCCTGCACTCCTGGAATCACAGGGGGATCCAGAAGCTACAGCCAGGAGCATCTACGCAGCCCCCGTGAAAGGGGATGCCAACAGCCTTGCTCAGTTGCTAAAGATCCCTTTCTATCCACAAGTCCCCCTGCCTGGGGATTTTTGCCTTCTGCTTCTCTGATTGGCAGACACAGGCCCAGGGAGACAGACTTGGAATGGGACTGAGACCCAGGGGACCTTGTTTTCCAATGAGACTCAGCCCATGACCTCTCCTTTCCTGGGCCTTCTTGACCTTGGCACTCTCTAGGGAGGCCTCTCCTTGGGAGACCCACAGGTGCCATCTCCCCCTTGTACCTGGTGACTTTCTGCCCCTGGAGGCAGATGGATGCTAATTAGGCAGGGGTGGGAAAGAAGGGGAGCGGGCTTGGGCAGGGTGAGGAGTGGGAGGCTATTAGACTGTTAGACTTAAATGTACATTGATGAGATAAAAAGCAAAACTGTGCCTAAAACTGTGGCAGATTTCTTGTCTACTCTTGGGGACCCAGCGACCCTTCAAAGAAGACTGACCCAGAGAGGGGACGTGGGCTGCCTGAAGCAGAATGGGACACAGAGCACAGGCTGAGCTGGGCCAGGGTTTCACCTCTCACCCTATTCCCGATGTTCGCCGAGAGCTCTGTCTACTCCGCTGGGGCCTGGCAACAGAGGTCGGTTTCTGCCGGGTTTCCTTTTCGACATTCCTTAGTCAAGTTTGTTGTCTCCAAAATGAATCCCTAAGTGGGAGGGAACTTGAGGATTTAATTTCCACTAAAATCATCCCCATTTCACACTCACCCTCCAGCTCATACTCAGAATCCACTGGTCACCAGTTAAAGGGGCCCTCGACCTCCTCTTCACCTATTGGGGCATCTCCTTTGTCACTGATCACTATTCCTCACGTGATCTTGCCTGCGGCCCTGCTACCCTCCAGCTTGGCACCCCTTCCACCCCTTTACCCCAGCTCTAGAAACAACTGGAACCCCTCCCCTTTCCACTATACAGGATATAGATACATAATTATCCATTAGAGAAGTAAGCTCCCCATTGACCTTACCGACCTTAGACAGACCAATGCCAGACACAGCCTGACAGTGTTTCCTTCTGGGGCCTGGCCCAGAGTCAAGACCCACTTCTCTCCTCCACTAGAACCTTTGGGGAGGAGCAAGGCATGAACTCTTGGGAGGGGAGCAGGGCCCTCTGGTAGGGAAATGTGGGCACCTGAGTCCTCATTCTCAGGGCTTGGGACCAGGTTCTGCCTGGCTGAGGAGGAGGGGGACCAGAAGAGGAGAACCCAGGCTTCTGCTTCCCACCCAGGGGGCCTCAAAATTTTCCCCACCCCTCTCCAGCTGGGGCTTTGATTCCCAGGGCTCCTAGCCAAAGCTGTTTCAACAGTAAGGATGCTTGCCCAGCTCTGGGCAGATCCTGTGTCCCTTCCCTCAAGGCCTGAAACTTGGGTTGACAGATCCTGAAGCAAGAGCCCAGGGCGGGGGATGAGGGGGTGGGTAGTGTACCTTCGAGCTGCCTCCCTGGCTTGGAGGCCATTCCCTGTCCCTGAGAGGCCAGCCTGAGCCTGGAGCCTAGCCCTCCCTGGCTGGGTTTCGTTGTGTTTGGCTGGGGGGCAGGCCTGCAAGCTCTGGAAGTAAACAAAGGAGCTGCCACGGCAGACAGAGTTCTGGTGTATGTGAGAGGAGAGTGAGCCTGGAAAGGAGGTGCCAGGGAGGCCACGCGGTGGGCTGGGGACACAGAGAGAGCAGTGTAGAAGCAAGGTGGCTGGACACTCAAGGGCAGAGAGGCAGGGCCCTGATTTCCAAGACAGTACATCCCTAGTTTCTTGGAAAGTCTAAAAGATCAGAGGTCTTCCTGCCTTACCCCTATCAGAGAGGCTCATGGCATCTCAGCCATGGTACTCTTCCTGCTGAAAGCCTGGGCATTGATTTGACTGTTGTGGCCCTGGCTTGATACCCTGGGAGCTTCCTCTCCCACCTCCACCTGTCCTATAATTCTCTTCCACAAAAGAACCAATCAGCCTGTGTACATTTCCCAACTAGACTGCTGTTCAGTCATTCAGTCGTGTCTGACTCTGCGACCCCGTGGACAGCAGCACACCAGGTTTCCCTGTCCTTTATCATCTCTCAGAGCTTGTGCAAATTCATGTCCATTGAGTCGATGATGCCATCCAACCATCTCATCCTCTGTTGCCCCCTTCTCTTCCTGCCTTCAATTTTTCCCAGCATCAGGGTCTTTTCCAGTAAGTCAGGTCTTCGCATCAGGTGGCCAAAGTATTGGAGCTTCAGCTTCAGCATCAGTCCTTCCAATGAATATTCAGGATTGATTCCTTTAGGATTGACTGGTTTGATCTCCTTGCAGCCCAAGGGACTCTCAAGAGTCAATACCAGAGTTCAAAAGCATCAATTCTTCGACACTCAGCCTTCTTTATGGTCCAGCTCTCACATCCATACATGACTATTGGAAAAACCGTAATTTTGACTATATGGGCCTTTGTTGGCAAAGTAATGTCTCTGCTTTTTAAAATGCTGTCTAGGTGTGTCATAGTTTTTCTTTCAAGAAGCAAGTGTCTTTTAATTTCATGGCTGCAGTCACCATCTGCCGTGATTTTGGAGCCTGAGAAAATAAAGTCTGTCACTGTTTCCATTGTTTCCCCATCTATTCGCCATGTAATGATGGGACTGAATGTTATGAGGAGCCAATCAGAGATAACTGTGGGTGGGAACAGCCCTTCCATCCTAATCTGATTTATTGAACTGCCTCCTTGGACGTTTATAGCCACCAGGCACCCACCTCGAGTCCCAGTCATAACAGGCTGCATACTTGTATAGGATATTCTCGAGCCAAGGGGTACAAGAATTATATCATTCTTTAGAGTTCACAAATACTCTGAGTCATGCTGTGGCAGCACTGATGGGCTCAAAGGGCAGCCCAGTTTCAAATTTCAAGATTTTGTCACTTCAAGTTACAGGCCTTGGGCAAGTAGCCTAATTCCACCAACCTTGATTTCCTCTTTGGTGAAAAAGAAAAGAGAGGGGAAGGGTAAAACAATATACCTGTTTCATAGGGCTGTTAGGATACGAAAGACACTCAACACAGCTGGCACCGAGGTGGGATGCCACAAATATCAGCTGTTATCATAAGTGTGCCTCAGACAGTCTTGTGAAGCAGGCAGGGCAAAGAATATTACTCCTTATGCTCAGTTGTTCATTCGTGTCTGGCTCTTCGCAACCCCATAGACTGTAGCCTGCCAGGCTCCTCTGTCCATGGGATTTTTCAGGCAAGAACACTGAACAGGTTGCCATTTTCTACTCCAGAGGATCTTCCTGACCCAAGGATCAAACCTGCATCTCTTGTGTCGCCTGCATTGGCAGGCGGATTCTTTACCATTGTGCCACCTGGGAAGCCCCCATACTACACTTGATCTTAGCCACCTCCATTTTTACAGAGGAGAAACTGACAAACCAGAGAAGTAACTGCAGGTCTCTGTATACTTTGCATCATTCTTGCTACTTTTCTGGACATCCAGTTCCACTGACCCTGGTCTTGGAAATTAATCGGATTATCTTCCTGGGATTTGGCTTCCTGGTCTTAAACGTATCTCCTTAGGGACATAGCTTGCTGTTAGTTCCTAGGGAGAAATAGCTAAGCATATAGCTTAGGACAGGGAAAATGGAAAGCCCATAGGGGAGGAAAGAGATGAGACCCCCAGCCCTCTGATGCCATTTCTTGGCTCTTTCCACATCCCTGTGCCACAGGGCCACAACAAGCTGGAGAATCAGCTTTTCTAAGGCTTGGAACACACGACCTTGGGAAGTCTGAGACTTCAATCAGCCTCACAATTGGTTCCTCTGATCGGAATATGGATGTGAGGAAGCAGAGTAGTCATATACAGTAGGAGTCAGGCTGATCTGGGTTCCAGTTCTGGTTTTACCACTTTCCAGCTGGATGACTTTGAGCAAGCTATTTAACTTCTCTGAGCCTCAGTTTTTCTAACCATAAAAGAAGGATAATAATATCAAATTTAGGGGGCTTCCCTAGTGGCTCAGTGGTAAAGAATCTGCCTGTCAATGCAGAAGACACTGGTTTGATCCCTGGTCCAGGAGGATCCCACATGCTGTGGAGCAACTAAGCCTGTACACCACAACTATTGAGTCTGCACTCTGGAGCCTGGGAGCTACAACTATTGAAGCCCATGCACCCTTGAGCCTATGCTCTGCAACAAGAGAAACCACCACAATGATAAGCCCAGGCACCATAACTAGAGAGTAGCCTCCACTTGCTGCAACTAGAGAAAAGCCCGTGCAGCAATGAAGACCCAGGACAGCCAAAAATAAATAAAATTATTTTTTAAAATATCAAATTTTATGGGCCTTGGATTCAGGAAAGGGGCTATTCATTCATTCCATACATCTTTGATCCATCTATTCATTTATTAACCAATAAATATTTATTGAGGGTCTGCTGTGACCCAAAACTGTGCTCAGTGTTGGGATAATAATAACAACTACAACGTTTATTGAGGGTTTATTATGTACCAAGTACTGTTCTTAGCACTTAACATGAAATCTCTTATCTTACAATGCTCATGCCCTCAAGTTCCATGCATGAATGAAAGATAAAGATCCCAAAGGATACTAGAATGGTAAGATAATATACTGAATCAAAGGAAATGAAATAGACAGAGGGAAAAGTCAAGTTATGCATCACAATGCATGAAACCAATGGTACATGTACAAGAACTGAAATGTGATCTCACAGTTTCTGACGGGAAAGAAACAGTGTGGTAGGTAGCCATGAATTCAGTAGAATCAGCTGAATATAATGTGGGTGCCTAAGTGCAAATACAAGTGTGGGCTTCATTAATAGACATGCACTGTACAAAACCCAAGGGAACTGTGGTTCTGCTCTGTTAGCAGGACTTGGGGAGTGTTGGGATGGTTAGTGTGAGGGAGAAGCAGAGTCAAGGATGAATCCTGTGGTTTTTAGCTTGGGAAACTGAGGGGACGGTGTGCCACTCAACAACAATGAAAAGAAAGAATACGGAAAGAGGAACAGATTTTGAGAGGAAGATAATGGGGTCAGTTTTGAACATGTCAAGTTTGAAGAAATTTTACGAGGTTGGCTTTAAAATAGCCATTGGAAAAAGAGCAATTCTTCCATGAAATGATATGTAGAAGAAAGGACATATGTATGTGATATACGCAGGTTTGTGAGCTGGGTGGTAGGAAGCTGAGTTTCTTTCTGTTGGCTTCTAATTTTTATTTCCTCTGTGAAGCAGGAGGTGAGGCCAATTGTTTACAGACAATAGGAAGGGGTCAGAGTCAAGAAATGTGAAACAAGTTCCTGGTATGGGTTAAATGGTGTCCCTCAAAAAAATATGTTAAGTGGGACTTCCCAGTGGTCCAGTGGTTAAGACTGCACACCCCCAAGGCAGGGAGCTCGGGTCTGATCCCTGGTTGGGGAACTAAGATTCCATGTGTCATGCGTCAAGACTGAAAAAATTTTAAATATATGTTAAAGTCCAACCTCCCTGCTCCTAATACGTGAATATAACCTTATCTGGAAAAAGGATCGTCACAGATGTAATCAAGTTAAGGTCATCAGGGTGGGCTCTAATCCAATACGACTGGAGTACTTATAAGATGTGGGGCTTCCCTGGTGGCTCAGTGATAAAAGAATCCTCCTGAAATGCAGGAGATGTGGATTCTATCCCTGGGTCAGGAAGATCCCCTGGAGGAGGAAATGACAACCCCCTCCAGTATCCTTGCCTGGAAAATCCCATGGACAATCGAGCCTGGAGGGCTACAGTCCATATGGGTCACAAGAGTTGGACACAACTGAGCAGGCATGCATGCATTTACAAGATGAGGAGAGTCACAGAGACAGGAACAGAAGAAAGCCATGTGATGACAGAGGCACAGATTAGAGTTTTGCAAGCTGTAAACCAAGAAACACCAAGGATCCAGAGTTCCCTGATGGCCTGGTGGTTAGGATTTGGTGTTTTCACTGCAGAGGCTTAGGTTCATTGGATCCCTGGTTGGAGACTGTCGGGCATGCGGTGCAGTGCAGCCAAAATATAAAAACAAACACCTGCCCCCCCCCAAAAAAAAACCCACCAAGGATTTATAGCAATGACCAGCAGCTAGGAAGAGGCAAGGTAAGATTCCCTAGAGCTTTCAGATAGAATGTGGTCCTGCCAACACCTTGATTTTGGACTCCTAGGCTCCAGAACTGGGAGACAATACATTTCCATTGTTTTAAGCCACTTGGTGTGTGTGTTGTTTGCTATGGCAGCCTTAGGAATCTAATACAGTGTTATTAATAAACTAGTTTTGGAGAAGAGAGCAGAGTTAAGCATAATAAAGGTTGGTATCCATATTTGGTGGTATCAATAGGCTCTTTGCATGGTTTTCTCCAGTAGAACTTAATAATCTAGATGCAGGCATGGAACAAATGGACAATTAGAGGCAGGAAGTCTCTCTAGATGGGGTGGGGAGAAAGACTTTTGAGCAAGGGAGTTACACTGACAAGAGACAATTAGGCAATTCAATTGACAAGACTGTATGATGTAAGCTAGACAGGAGGAAAGGGGAGAAAGTTGACAACTGTGTAAAGAGGAGAGATAAAAAGCCTGGAGGTCTCAGTGGGGTAGAATGACAAATGTACTAGGAATGAATGGATGCTTAAAGAATAGGATGATGAGAGAATTCCTAGGTGGTACAACGGTTAGAAGTCTGTACTTCTACTGCAGGGGGCATAGATTCATTATCTGGTCAGGGAACTAAGATCCCACAAACCACACAGCATGACCAAAAAAATAGTGGTGAGAATTCCATTCTGGAATGGAATAAATCAAAAATTTCATAACTAATTTTGGTGGTAAAGTTCAGGAATTGGCCATGGCATTAGGCAGCTGGACATTTCACAGAAATGGATCATACTTATACAATACCCTTTAGTGACTGACTGCTTTCACTTAGCATAATGTTTTCAAGGGTCATCCATATTGAAGTATATCAGTAGTTAACTCCTTGTCGTTGCTGAGTAATAATCCATTTTCTGGATATACCACATTTTATTTATCCATTTCATCAGTTGAAGGATATTTAGGTTGTTTTTGGCTACTTTGAATAATTTTGTAATGAACATAAATATGCAAGTTATCATGTGGACATATGTTTTCCATCCCGTCTGTCCTAAATCACTTCAGTTGTGTCTAACTCTTTGCAACCCAATGGATTGTAGCACACCAGGTTCCTCTGTCCATGGGATTCTCCAGTCAAGAATACTGGAGTGGGTTGCCATTTCTCTCTCCAGGGGATCTTCCTGACCCAGGGATTGAACCCAAGTCTCTTATGTCTCCTGCACTGGCATGTGGGCTCTTTACCACTAGCATCACCCGTATGTTTTAATTTCTCTTAAATACATGCCCAAGAATTGTTAAGTTTATGTTTCTAATTTACAGGAACTGTTTTCCAAAGCAGCTGTATAGTTTCACAATCCCATGCATGAGTTATCCAGTTTGTCACATCCTTGCCAGTACCTGTATTACATATCTGCTTGATTATAGCCACTTGGTGTGATGTGAAGTGGTATCTCATTATGTTGTGTATGTGTTTCCCTAATGACGTTGATCATCTTTTCATTCGCTTATTGACCATTTGTGTATCTTTCTTGCAGAAATGTCTGTTCAAATCTTTTACTCATTTTTGACTGGGTGTTTTTTTTTTTTTTTATTACTGAGTTGTATAGCTCTTTGTATATTCTGGATACAAATCCTTTATCAGATAGGTGATTTGCAAACATTTTCTCTTAATTTGTATCTTTTCACTTTCTTGATGGTATCTTTTGCAATGAATAGTTTAAATTTTCATGTAGTCCAATTTACCTAGTTTTTCTTTTGTGTGCTTTTGACGTATTTAAGGAGGTTTTGCCTAAAACAAAGTCACAAAGACTTACTCTTATGCTTTATAGCTAATTTTTTACATTTAGATCTATGATTCATTTTGAGTTAATTTCCACATGGTGTGAGATAGCAATAAAATGTCATCCTTTGGCATTGTCTTTAAAAACTGTTGTATGTGTTATACTTTCACAATCATAATATGCTAAGGGCAAGGACCAAGTTTCACTTCTTTGTATTTCCCATAAAACCAACAAGTAAAAAAATTTTTTTTTTGGCAGAAGATTTTAAGAGTGGTTTGGATGTTTTTCTTTCAATGTTAAAGGGGATTATATAGATACAGTACAAAGTCCAAATAAGACAAAGGATATAGGTGGAAAAAATATGTCTCCCTTCCAGACCTAACATCCTAGTCCCCTAACCCTCTTCCTCAGAATCAGGCACTATAACTACCACTACCAGTTTCTTGTGTATCCTTCCAGTGATTTTTCTGCAGCTATAATAACACACAGAATAGAATCTAAAGTCTTTATCATGGTCAACAAGGTTCCTCAGGATCTGGCTCCTAGGACCATCTTGTCAACCTCATCTCTTATCATACTCTTCATTATTCATTTGGCTCCAGCCAATAAGCTCCTTTTTCTTCCTTGGAAACATCAAGCATTCTCTCACGTTGGGACTTTTGTACTTGCTGTTCTCTCTGCCCAGCATGTTCTTTTACATGGGTCACTCTATCATTTCATTCATATTTTTGATCAAATTCAGTATGGCCTTACTGGATCATTCTATCTAAAACAGCACCCTATTATATTTTGTTCTTACCTTTCTTAGCAGTTACCATACCTGACATTACATTTATTTGCTTACTGCTTGTCTTCTCCACTGAAATATAATCTCCATGAGGGCAGGAACTTTGTTTTATTCTCTTTTGTATCTTCAGAATCTAGATCTGAGCCTGGATCATGGTAAATACTCAGCACATATATATTTGTAATGTAGGATTAAAAAAAAACATATTTATTTATTTGGCTGCCCTGGGTCTTTGTTGTGGCACAAGAAATCTTTAGTTGTGGCATTAGGGATCAAGTTCCCTGACCAGGGATTGAACCTGGGCCCCCTGCATTGGGATTTCCTTATTTGAGTTCAAAATCTGTCATAAAGCAGCAGGCACAATTCTCAACATCAACAACACATTGGCCCAGGAACTGCTAACAAACATACAGTGCAGTGGTACTTCAAGAAGTTTTGCAAAGGAGACGAGAGACTTGAAGATGAGGAGTGTAGTGGCCAGTCATCGGAAGTTGACAACAACCAGCTAAGAGCATCATTGAAGCCGATCCTCTTATAACTACATGAGAAATTGCCAAAGAACTCAATGTCAAACATTCTATCATTGTTCAGCATTTGAAGCAAATTGGAAAGGTGAAAAAGCACCCTTGGTAAGTGAGTATTTCATGAGCTGACTGCAAATCAAAAAAATCTTTGTTTTGAAGTGTTGTCTTCTATTACTCTTACGCAACAACAAAGAATCATTTCTTGATTGGATTGTGATGATCGATGAAAAGTGGATTTTATATGACAACTGGTGATGACCAGCTCAGTGGATGGACCAAGAAGAAGCTCCAAAGCATTTTCCAAAGCCAAACTTGCACCCCCCCAAAAAAAGTCACGGTCACTGTTTGGTGGTCTGCTCCTAGTTTGATTCACTACACCTTGCTGAATCCCAGCGAAACCATTACATTTGAGAAGCATGCTCAGCAAATCGATGTGATGTACCAAAAACTGCAGTGCCTGCAGCCAGCATTGGTCAACAGAATGGGCCCAGTTCTTTTCCATGACAACATCAACTGCACGTCATACAACCAACACTTCAAAAGTTGAACCAATTGTGCTACGAAGTTTTGCCTCATTCACCGTATTCACCTGACCTCTCACCAACTGACTACCACTTTTTCAACTATCTTAACAACTTTTTGCAGGGAAAATGCTTCCATAACCAGCAGGAGGCAGAAAATGCTTTTTAAGAGTTCATTGAATCCCAAGGCACAGATTTTTACTCTACAGGAATAAATAAACTTATTTCTTGTTGGCAAAAATGTATTGATTGTAATGGTTCCCACTTTGATTAATAAAGCTGTGTTTGAGTCTAGTTATAATGATTTAAAAATCACGGTCAGAAACCGCAATTACGTTTGCCCCAACCTAATATTTTCTAAGGAAACATGTATAAGTACGTGAAAACAAGCATTAAAAAAAATCTGGAAGGGAATTCAATTTTAGAGAAGGTGGAAAGTTGGGATTCAAGGTGGTGGTAAAAAGGGACTGTAGCTTTATCTGTAACATGCTAATTTTAAGAAAAGAGAGTATAAGTATAAAGCTGACTTTTAATTTAAAATTAATAAATTAAAATTTATAAAGCAGAGTTACAAACTTCAACTGCTGCTACTGCTAAGTCGCTTCAGTCGTGTCCGACTCTGTGCGACCCCATAGACGGCAGCCCACCAGGCTCCCCCTGTCCCTGGGATTCTCCAGGCAAGAACACTGGAGTGCGTTGCCATTTCCTTCTCCAATGCATGAAAGTGAAAA
>NW_011494924.1:2187184-2199921 GCF_000754665.1 Bison bison bison | reverse complement strand
TTTCTGTCAGTCTCTGTTAAACTTTTCTTCTTCTGAACTACAATCTCATACCATCTTCCATCCTTTGAGTAGAAAATTCTGCCAAGAGAAAATAGAAGCCTTAAGAAAGGAAATTAAATATCAGCCTTTTCTCTTGTCTTCTACATCTTAGTTCATTAACTCTTATGTGAATTATTTACTTGATCTTAAACCTGGTGGCTCAGACAGTAAAGAATCTGCCTGCTATGTTGGAGATCTGGGTTTGATCCCTGGGTGGCGAAGATCCCTTGGAGAAGGAATGACTACCCACTCCAGTATTCTTGCCTGGAGAATTCCATAGTCAAAGGAGCCTGGTGAGCTACAGTCTGTGTGGTTACAAAGAGTCGGACACAGCTGAGTGACTAACACTTTCACTTTTCAAACCTGTATAGTTTTTGTATCACACTTAGATCTTTAAACTGATTAACAAGAATATCGCTGTTATCCTTTATAATATGCGGTGCCACTTGCCTAACTTCCCTGTAGGAGCACTTTGTTGTTGTTTAGTCACCAAGTCCTGTCCGACTCTGCGATCCCATGGACTGCAGCCTGCCAGGCTTCTCTGTCCATGGCATTTCCCAAGCAAGAATACTGGAGTGGGCTGTAATTTCCTTTTCTAGGGAATGTTTCTGACCCAGGGATTGAACTGGAGGCTCCCGCACTGGCAGCTGGATTCTTTACCACTGAGCCACCAGGGAAGCCCGTAGGAGCACTATACCACTGTTTTCAATTCCGAACACATAAACCACTCACTTGAGTGGAGAAAGCATATCAAGGGTAGTTTCCCATGTTATTCTCTAGTTAAGCTCCTTGTTGTTTCCTTCATAGCACTTAACGCAATTTTAAACTATTTTATTTTTCTCATTGGCTTACTTTTGTGTGCCCAGCCCTCCCACCACATCTATGAGTTCCAGGAAGCCAGTATCCACACCTGTCTTAGGTCCAGCACACAATGAACTGGTCATACGCCTACAGTCAATGGGTCTGTATGTTGACTGAATGAAAAGTAACATTCTGCCCCTCTGCCCCCCATAACCCTAAGAACACCCACACCTTTTCTCCTCTAATGTTCCTGGAGTACAATGAACGTAAGAGGTCTTCTGGCTAAAGCCATTCTCTCTCACCTCCGGAGGAAACGTCTTGCATCCTTGCATCTTCTATATCTTCTTCAACTTTATAATAATTTCCTATCAATACTCAAAGATGCTCCCAACTGCAACCAACCAACCAGAAACTCCTAACGTTCCTTTCTCAGGTTTCAAGTCAGCATGTGATCACCCTCTTCCCCTGAATTTCAGTACTCAGCCGTGTCCTATGTCCCTCCTTCTCCTCCGGCTCGTTTCAGGGAGTCTTAGTGTTAGGATTTCCCCAAAGATCCTGTAATTTTCAACCGCTGGTGAAAAGGTGGTAATCCTAGTGGGGACAGAGTCTGGGAAAGAGGAACTCCGACAAGAAGTTCTGAGGAGTCAGGCGGGTTAAGGAGAAAGCTACGAAAAGCCCGAGGCAGATGTCACAGAGGACTGGTGTTGCGGAGACGACTCGGGCCTCTGTGACGCTCCTGACCGAGACCAGACAGAGTGGGAGGCGCGCGTTCGCGTTCCGACTGTCCAGCCGCGCGCCCGGGCCCTACCTTCTCGTGCACAGCGGGGAAAGCGCGCGCTCGTGCGCCCAGCGGCCTCTGTGCGCCTGCGCTGCGGTTGCCGGGCACCAACAGGCGAAAAGACAACCTAGCGGAGGGGTGGCGGTAGCGGAGATTCCGGAAGCCCATCCTTCACCCGGAAATGGTTGTCGAGAAACATGGCGTTGCTGGTGCGAGTCCTTGTGAGTGAAGGAGTAATTATGTGCGGTCGCCCGCCGGACTCCCGGGTTGGACTTGGAGAGGGCGGGACGGGAACAACTGGACGGAAGTGCAGGAGCGGAGTGTGTGCGGTAGCGGGGCTACTCGGCCGCCTTTCTGCGGGGAAACTGAGGCAGCTTCCCACTCCCCCGACCCTCGATTTTCCCGTGTCTTCCTCATCTTTGGAGAAGGGAGGAGAGTGACTTGAGACCTAAATTTGACGAAACTTGCTTTTCCTCGGTCACCACCTGTAACTCCTTCCCTTCAGGGAGAGAGAGATCCGCGTTCTAATTCCTGTTCTGTCACTAATGCACAGGGTGACCTTGGGCAAGTCACTTTAGGGCTTCAGAGTCCCTAGGCGCAGGACTTACCTGGTGGCTCAGACGGTAAATAAAGCGTCTTGCTTACAATGCTGGAGGCCTGGGTTCGATCCCTGGGTCAGGAATATCCTCTGGAGAAGGAAATGGCAACCCACTCCAGTACTCTTGCCTGGAAAATCCCATGGACAGAGGAGCACGGTGGGCTATAGTCCACGGAGTCGCAAAGAGTAGGATGTTGAAGGAAGGAATGAAATAAGTTAGGAAGAACTATTATATGCTTGACTAAATAACAGCCATATGGGAAGCTGCTGCACCTCTTGTGGTTCAGTCCTGTCTTTCTAGTGGATTCTTACTTCTAGGAATTAAATAGAACAAAAATTAGGAGGATACAGAGCTTGGTTCCTAGTTATGGAAGGATGGGAGAGTTTATACTGTCAGCAAGTCTTTAAAAAACTGGGTCAAGGGCATTATTTTTTTTGTAGCAGATCTCTAGTCTTTCCCATTCTGTTGTTTTCCTCTATTTTTTTGCATTCCTGTCTCTGGCTTTCCCTTGAGTTATGATATTAGGGACACTTGTTTCTAATCTTTTTGTATGTGGCTTGTATGGACCACATTTTACTTTTGTTTCTTGTCAGCCTTGCAAAGTACAGTGTCCCCTGTTGTTCTGTAGTAAATGTTTGTTTGAAGAGTAGCTCCTTCAAACAGAAAGTCACTCACTGAAGTAATTGTTGATGCCAGGGCAGAAATTGATTTGGATCTGAGGACTGCTGAAGAAATGGCAACTAGGATGTCAGAAGTGTTTTTAAGATGGATATTTGGGGCCGGGGGCGGGGAAGATGAGAATTTTGTTGGGCTGTAGATGTGAAATGAATACCTTGACTCCTCTTGGAAGTTGGTGGCTGCCCCAGCTGAGCCTGCTGCTGAGCTTGTGCACAGTTGCAGGTTCATTCCTTCTTAGTTGGTAGCATCCATGGAAACCGCCTCTCTAACTGCTTCTATTAGTTGAATCTCCCCTCGCCCCATTTCTCTCTTTCTAGTCGTCTTTTTAAGTAAAAAACCAAGACTGGATAAGGAATGTCTCTCACTTTATACTGTATACTGTAATTCTTTGAAGTCTTATCATGTGTTAAAGTGCAGTATGTGACAAAGCAACTTGGGACTAGAGAGTAACAGGAAACGTGAAAGAAGCAGATATTTATTGATCCCTTATGCTGAAGAGGCATTTGGGTGAGGCGTGGTGAGAAATTCACAAATAAAAGGAAAATGCACCTGTCTAGGAGTCGGAACGGAGAAGGCGATGGCACCCCACTCCAGTACTCTTGCCTGGAAAATCCCATGGACAGAGGAGCCTGGTAGGCTGCGGTCCATGGGGTCGCAAAGAGTCAAATACGACGGAGTGACTTCACTTTCACTTTTCACTTTCATGCATTGGAGAAGGAAATGGCAACCCACTCCAGTGTTCTTGCCTGGAGAATCCCAGGGACGGGGGAGCCTGGTGGGCTGCCGTCTATGGGGTCACACAGAGTTGGACACGACTGAAGTGACATAGCAGCAGCAGGAGTTGGAAGGGCCTTGTTTGAAAGGTTGGCCCCATTACCAACTATGGGTATGGCCCTGAGCAAGTCAACTAATTTCTCTGAGCATCAGGTTTTCTGAAAGGTAAATTTGATAGGGTTGATCAGAAAATCAGTTGATACAAGTGATATTTTAAATGCTTTTCTTCCCTTTTATTCAGCAACTGTTTTGAGTGTTAACTACATCCTGGGAACTCTCCAGTGGGCCAAAAATTGAAAACATAGACCTTATTCTCAACTGAAATATAGGTTGTAGTTGAAACAAGAAGTTGTGATTTCTCGAGCAATAATATTGATAGCTAATATTTATAGGGTGTTTGCTATGCAGTAATTACTCTTAAATACTTTATATATGTGAACTTAACTAAATCCGTATGACAGCCCTTTGAAAAGGTAGGCACTATTATCTCATTTTGCAGATTAAAAAAATCGAACCACTGAAAGGTAGTTTTCCTGGAACGTTCTCATTAGTCTCACCTTACTTTTTCCTCTTTCTGTCTTTTTGACCAGTTTTTACCCTTCTTCACCAGTGGCTTTGGGAAGGAGGAGTAAACTGAAACACTACTATTGCTGAGTAGCTCTAGCAGAGGAACTGAACATTTAAATAGTGCACTGGGACTTTCTTACGGTTTTATGAGCTGTTCTGGACATTGGTAATAATTTTTAGTTTTCTTTGACAATAGTAGAAATTGCTGAAACTACACTATTTTATACTGGCAAAGCACAAGGGTTTAAATTTCTCCACATCTTTGCTGACATTGTTATTTTCTGGTTTTTTTTTTTTTTTTTTAAATTTCAGTTCAGTTGCTCAGTCATGTCCAACTCTTTGCAGCCCCATGGACTGTGGCATGCCAGGCTTCCCTGTCCATCATCTACTCCCTGAGCTTGCTCAGACTCATGTCCATCAAGTCGGTGATGCCATCCAATCATCTTATCCTCTGTCATCCCCTTCTCCTTCTGCCTTCAATCTTTCCCAGCATCAGGGTCTTTTCCAATGAGTCAGTTCTTTGAATCAGGTGGCTAAAGTATTGGAGCTTCAGCATCAGTCCTTACAATGAATATTCAGGATTGATTCCTTTAGGATTGACTGGTTTGATCTCCTTGCAGTCCAAGGGACTCTCAAGAGTCTTCAACACTACAGTTCAAAAGCATCAATTCTTTGACGCTCAGCCTTCTTTATGGTCCAACTCTCACATCCATACATGACTATTGGAAAAACTGTAACTTTGACTATATGGACCTTTGTTGGCAATGTAATGTCTCTGCTTTTTAATATGCTGTCTAGGTTTGTCATAGTTTTTCTTCCAAGAAGCAAGCGTCTTTTAATTTCATGGCTGCAGTCACCATCTGCCGTGATTTTGGAGCCTGAGAAAATAAAGTCACTGTTTCCATTGTTTCTCCATCTATTGCCATGGAGTGATGGGACTGGATGTCATGATTTTAGTTTTTGAACGTTGAGTTTTAAGCCAGCTTTTTCACTCTCCGTTTTTTTTTTTTTTAATCCTAGTGGCCATCATAGTGGGTATGAGATGATACTTCCTTACAGTTTTGATTTGTATTTCTCTAGTGATTACTGCTGTTAAGCATATTTCTTTTATGCTTATTAGCCTTTATGTATATCGTTGGAGAAACGTCTATTCAAGTTCTGTGCCCATTTAAAAAAATAATTAGTTATTTTTGGCTGTTCAGGGTCTTCATTGCTGCACGTGGACTTTGTCTAGCTGTGGCTGGGGGGCCTACTCTGTTGCAGAGCATGGGCTGCTTATTGCAGTGGTTTCTCTTGTGGAGTGTGGGCTCTAGGTGCATAGGCTTCAGTAGTTGCGGCACATGGGCTCAGTAGTTGTGGTTCCCAGGTTCTAGAGCACAGGCTTAATATTTGTGGCGCATGGACTTAGTTGCTCCAAGGCATGTGGGGTCTTCTGTATCAGAGATCAAACCTGTGTTCCTGCATTGGCTGGCGGATTCTTTTTTTTCTTAATGTTTTAAAATTTTATTTATTTTTGGCTGGGTCTTCACTGCTTTGCATGGTCTTTCTCTAGTTGTGGCAAGCGGAGACTACTCTAGTTGCAGTGCTTGGGCTTCTCATTGTGGTGGCTTCTTGTTGCTGAGTATGGGCTCTAGGGTGCAGGGGCTTCGGTAGTTGCCAGGGTCTAGAGCACAGGCTCTGCGGAGAAGGCAGTGGCAACTCACTCCAGTACTCTTGCCTGGAAAATCTCATGGGCGGAGGAGCCTGGTGGGCTGCTGTCTGTGGGGTTGCACAGAGTCGGACATGACTCAAGTGACTTAGTGGCAGCAGCAGCAGAGCACAGGCTCAGTGGTTGTGGCTCATGTGCTTAGTTACTCCTTGGCATGTGGTATCTTCCCAGATTAGGGATCAAACCTGTGTCTCCTGCATTGGCAGGTGGATTCTTTACCACTGAGCCACTAGGAGAGCCCTGTGTCTGTTTTTTTAAATCAGGTTATTTTTTTGATTTTGAATTGTCTGAATTCTCTATGTTTTTAGTCAGTCCATTATCAGGTATATGATTTGCAAATATTTTCTCCCAGTCCATGGGTTGCCTTTTCAGTTTACTAGTAGTATTCTTTGATGCACAGAAGCTTTTAATTTTAATGAAGTCCAACTTAACTATTTTTTATTGCCTCTGCTTTTGGTAATATATCTATGAAATCATTGCCCAATCTAAGGTCATGAAATGTTTCCCTTATGTTTTACTGTAAGAGTTTCATAGTTTTAGACCTTATGTTTAGGTCTTAGATCCATTTTAAGTTAATTTTTATATAGGATGTAAGGTTTTACTATATTTTTTGTTATTTTCTTAGTGTTTGCTCTGGGAATTACAATTAATATCTTAATTTCTAATAATTTAAATTAAATACCAGTGTGATTTCAATAATATATAAAAATTACAATTCGATATTGCTTCATTACTTCCCTCTGCCTTTGTGCCAGTATTGTCATTCAAATTACATCTTTATACATTGTGTGTGCTTCAGTACAGATTTATGATTATTGTTTTATGCAGTGTCTTTTGAATTAAAAATGAAAGTAAGAAAATTATGGGCAAAATATTTATACTATTTTTAAATTTATCCAAATATTTACCTTTATTAGTGCAATTTATTTCTTCATGTGGGTTTGAGTTTCTATACTGTCAAAGGTATCATTTCAGCCTGAAGTTCTCTCTTTAGTATTTGTTGTAGGCCAGGTCTGTTGTTGACAGATTCTCTCAGTTTTTGTTTATATAGAAATTCTTAATTTTCCCTTCACATTTGAATGATAGTTTTATTGGGTATAGAATTCTTGTTTGACATTCTCCTCTCTTCTACTTCCAACATTTTGAGTATTTCATCCCACTGCCTTTTGGCCCCCATGTTTTTTGAGAAATACAGCTATTAATATTATTGAGGATCTCATACACAATGAGTGCCTTCTCTTACTGCTTCCAAGATTTATAGCTTTCCACAACTTGATTGTGATATTTTGATTTGTGAATCTCTCTGCATTTGTCCTATTTGGAGTTAGTTGAGCTTCTTGAATTTATAGATTGTTTTCCATCAAATTTTGCATATTTTCTGCCAGTATTCACTTTTTTTGTTGTTGTTCTTTAAATTTCTCTCCTCTCCAGCTGACACTACCATTATACTTAATTTGATATGTTTGATGGTATAGGTACATTTGATGGTAGCTCTCTGAGGTGCTGTTAAATTTTCTTAATTTTTTTTCTGTTTCTTGGGTGGATAATCTCAATGTATTTTTAAGGTCACTGATTCTTTCTTTTGCTCCAGTCTGCTGTTAAACTTCTCTAGTGACACATTCATTTTCTTTATTCTTTTTTTCAACTCAGGAATTTTTATTTGGCTTTTTATAAAAATTTCTCTTTATTGATATTCTTTATTTGGTGAGATACTGTTCTCATACTTCATTTGAGTTCTTTAGACATGATTTCCTTTAGATGTTAAATTTCTTAAATAGCTGATTCAAAGTCTTTGTTTAGTTTGTCTAATGTCTAGGGTTCTTCAGGGGCAGTTTCTGTTGATTTTTTTTTTCCCCTTGTATGAATCATACTTTTTGTTTTATTGTATTTCATAACTTTTTGTTGAAAACTGAACATTTTAAATAATATTATGCGGCAGCTCTGGAGATTAGGACTTTCCCCAGAGTTTGCTGTTACTTTTCTGTTTAGGGACTTCTCTGGATAATTCTGTCAAGTCTGTATTCTTTGTTGTGTGCTCTCTGCTCATTTAGCTTAGTGGTCAAGTAATGACTGGATGGAGATTTCCTTAAATGTGGAACCAGTAAGTCTCTCAGTATTTGTTGAGGGGCTCTGTGTGCATTTTGGAGCATGCTTTCAATATTCTGCCGGTCATTTGACTGTTCTGCCTTAACCCTCACTTCCTGCTTGTGCGGTACCTCAGGGTCAACCAGAGATGAGAGCTTTAGGGCAGTCTCAGGTCTTTCCTTTTCTGGGTGTGTACACAGACCTGAGCATCCACATGGCCTTCAGATTCCCAGGAATGTGTCAGAGCTTTTCAAGACCCCTATGAATATCTCATTCCCTTGATTCTCCTTTAAACTTTTGGTTAGGCTATTATTTTCCCAAGTATTATCTACTGCCTCAGGCAGTCACAAAGTTAAACAGTTGCCTCTGTTTTGATGGTTGGATGGCATCATCGACTCAACAAACAAGAGTTTGTGCAAACTCCAGGAGATAGTGAAGGACAGGAAAGCCTGGCATGCTGCAGTTCATGAGGTCGCAGAGTTGGGACATGACTGAGTGACTGAACAACAACAACAAACAAATAGCTCCTGGGGAGCTCCTGGGGAAAATGGTTTTCATACTGGGAGAGTTCCTCTTAGACAGATGGAATCTTCCAAGGAACTGCTAGACAGATCAAATAATTCCAGACATTTGTGAATAAGGTTTGAGGAGCTTCAAGCCCATTCAGGATTCAACTTTTCTCCAGGGAAGACTGGCTCCTTTTAATAAATATTGCTGTTTGGAAGCCAAGTTTGGATGCTATATGTAGTCATTGTAACTGGGGTTTCATTGCTTCCAGGCTTTATCAGTACAGGGGTAGGAAATACATGTATGTGTGTACATATACATGTGCTTCCCTGGAGGCTCAGTGGTAAAGAACCCGCTGACCAATGCAGGAGACACGGCTGTGATCCCTGGGTTGGGAAAGATCCCTTGGAGAAGCAAATGGCAACCCACTCCAGTATTCTTGCCCGGGAAATCCCATGGACAGAGCAGCCTGGTGGGATGTGGTCCATGGGATCACAAAAGAGTCAGACTTGGCTTAGCAGCTAAACAACAACAATATACATATACATAAATACACATATATATTGATTTCTTTATTTATCTCTCTATATTAAAAACTCATAGCAGTTACTCTAAATCCAGCCCAGGAGCACAGGGTTTATTCTGTCCTTTTGCCTTTTCATAGGTTAACTCCTTTCTCCGATAGAAACCCGACCCCTCATCCTTAACATATTTACTGATTTGCTCAAATCCTGCATTTGTGAATTTACATACTTGGTAAAATTTATTTGTAACCCAAATCAATACTTGTGCTTTTGCAGTTATTTGTGGATATGTGCAGAGGGGTGAAAAATTTGACTGTAACTTTCGTATTACTAGCTGAAGTGATACTTTGACTTTCTGTTTCAGCTCTTATACCGTAAACAGATATCCTTCTCATAGTCTATTTAGTGACTTTTTTTTTTTGCATTTTTGTGCTTTTGTTCCTGATTTGCCTGTGTAAAATACATCCCACATGTAGTGCTAAAGTGCTGTCTAGTATTGCTAAGTGCAAGAAGGCTGTGATGTTTCTTATGGAGAAAATTCCTATGTTAGAGAAGTTTTATTCACGAGTGAGTTATACTTCTGTTCGCTGTGAGCTCAATGTTAGTGAACCAACGTATTTGACATAGTGAATTAACATGTATTAAATAAGGTGTCTTTAAACAGAAACACATAAAACAAGATCAAATATTGATTGGCTGATGAAAACGTTGTGACCAGAGGCTTGCAGGAACCTAATTCTCTATTTCTCCTGGGAGCAGTGTTTCAGTGTTTGCTAACTCTGTGTTCACTTTGTAAAACGTAACTATGGGGAGTAGGAGAATCGACTATCTGTAAAGTCTTTTCACAGCTCATGAGTGAGCAAAGTAAAATACTGTGTGTCTTTAAAACCACATGAAGAAACAGTTTGTGGGTTGATTAAAGTGTAGTCAGAAAAAGAGCTAATGTGTCAAGAATATTTTGAAATACAATGTAAAATCACCTGCAAATTGCAAATATACAAGAAATGCAAACATAAAACCTATCTTCAAAATTTTGGTTTTGAAATGTTGATGACACAAAAGGATGATAAAACCAGTTCCCACTTATAATGGTATTTATACTATCCTAAGTTAAAATAATAATTTTAAACCACTGGAACTTTTTTCTGAACTTAGGAGAATTGAAGTTTGCTAATTGTTGTAGACCTAATGTATTAGTACCTATAAGAGGATGATCGGTACTCCACAGATTTATATATTTATAAATGAAGTGTTGGGAGAGATGGGAAGGGAAAAGGACTTAGTAGAGTCCTTTTCCCAGTAGAACCAGAATTTGGCATCTAGGTTGAAGCAAATGAGCTCATGGTTTGGGTAGAAGTGAAGAAGAGAGTCTCAGAGGAATTGACTACACAGGGATTAGCTTGTGTGGAGAGGAGCAGTAATTCTCAAAGCAGGGAATATGAGTCAGGTTTTGGAACTGCTGAGTGGAGAATGCAGGGCAGGATATGTAAATATATTGATGGGTCTAGAAGAGTCCAGTTGGTAAAGATCAGGTGTTTGACTACAGAGGTACTTGGAGGCACTGCAGGCTTCTGAGAAAGGGAATTCCAGGTTCAAAACAGTATTTTAAGAAAATGGTTCTTGCTGCTGTGATAATTTGCTGGGGAAAGAGGAGTTTCTTACATAATCCAGTAACAGTTATTAATAGCAGTAACGAAGCGTTTGTGTGTGTGTTTTAGTGTTACTTAAGTGCTTTTACAAGTGGTCCTTGGGATACTCCTGTGAGGTAGCTTTTATTATTACCACTTTAAAAGAAAAATTATTTATTTGGCTGTGTCGGATCTTAGTTGTGGCAGGCGGGATCTTTCATTCTGCATGTAGGCAGGCTTCTCTCTAGTTGCAGCTTGCAGGCTTGCATGGTCTCAGTATTTGTGGCGCTTATTTGCCCCATGGTATTTGGATTCTTAGTTCCCCGACCAGGGATCGAACCCAAGTCCCCTGCATTGCAAGGCAGATTTTTAACCACTGGACCACCAGGGAAGTCCCTATTTTCACTTTTACATAGGGGAAACGGAGGTCCAGAGTGTTAAGTGACAGGTTCATGGTCACATAGCTATTTAATGGTAGGCTTGCAATTCAGACACCTCAGTTTCAATAGGATTTGGACAAATAACTACTGTTATAGGATTAGAGAAGGAAAGGACAGAGCTGATTGCTCTTTTCTTCTAATAAGTAGTATTGGCATGAGACCAAATGGAATCAAATATTAGAGAAAATTTTGTTGATGTTGGAAAACATATGATGAAATTCTTCAGAAACTCTGAAAATTTGCATTGTTCCTACTTGTAATTTCCTCTTACCCTTTCCGCCCCCTGTGTTTGGGCCTGAATCTGCTGAAGTTTCATCTTACCACATATTTACATTTTTAGGAAAGGAACTGTCTGACACTGAATGATCTGGTAAATGTGTCAGCTATTAGAGAACAAGAAGCCAATAATTGTATCTCATTTGAAAACGATTCCAGCAGGTGAAACCTCTGCTGAAATAAAATTCTGTTTTTAAGCTTTAATTTTCATTTGAAACATAAGTTGCTGTGAGTAGCCTATTAGAAACAGTTACACAGTTTTAGAAATGAGATACTTTGGAAAGCATCTCTAGGTTTAAAATTCTTAACACCTTTTTCCCTGTTACCCCTGGCCCTTCCTGCCTACTCATGAGGAAATGGAGATTCAGCTTCAAGGTAATATTTTATTGAGTTGGACATATTGCAAAGTATATTTTTCCCCTTAAAATCCTGAAAGGTAGGGATTTTCATTTATTTTATAGAAGAGGCAGTGAAGACTCATAGTTCACTGACAGTGGAGCTGTGAGTCAAATCAGTGCTTTCTAAGTATAGGACTCTTCCCATAGTATTATGCTGTATTTTAATTGGTTCAAGACTAGGTCACAGAGTGTTAGAGCTAGGACTTTGGAGATATTTCCTTTACCTTTTCATTCCATAAACGAGCTTGAATCCAGGAATTGGACTGCTTGGATTCAAAGCTTAATCCCATCATTTATTAACCATATGGTCTTGGGAAGTTACTTATCCTATCCTTACTTCCATTTCTTTATCCATATACGTGGGATAGTAACAGTAGTAACATGGATTTGATCCCTAGTCCAGGAAGATCCCTGGAGAAGGAAATGGCAACCCACTCCAATATTCTTGCCTGGAAAATCCCATGGTCAGATGAGCCTGACAGGCTACAATTCATGGGGTTGCAAAAGAGTCAGATACAACTCAGAGACTAAACAGCAACAATAAATATTACTAATGATTGTTAAGAGGAAAATGAGCATCATAGAGGTTTCAGTCAGTTCAGTTCAGTTGCTCAGTTGTGTCCGACTCTTTGCGACCCCATGAATTGCAGCACGCCAGGCCACCCTGTCCATCACCAACTCCCAGAGCTTACCCAAACTCATGTCCATTGAGCCGATGATGCCATTCAGCCATCTCATCCTCTGTCGTCCCCTTCTCCTCCTGCCCCCAATCCCTCCCAGCATCAGGGTCTTTTCCAATGAGTTAACTCTTCACATGAGGCGGCGAAAGTATTGGAGTTTCAGCTTCAGCATCAGTCCTTCCAATGAACACCTAGGACTGATTTCCTTTAGAATGGACTGGTTGGATCTCCTTGCAGTCCAAGGGACTTCCAAGA
>NW_011494924.1:2180117-2186762 GCF_000754665.1 Bison bison bison | reverse complement strand
TGATATTTCTCCTGGTAATCTTGATTTCAGCTTGTGCTTCTTCCAGCCCAGTGTTTCTCATGATGTACTCTGCATAGAAGTTAAATAAGCAGGGTGACAATATACAGCCTTGACGTATTCCTTTTCCTATTTGGAACCAGTCTGATGTTCCATGTCCAGTTCTAACTGTTGCTTCCTGACCTGCTACTTCTAAAGATTATATTAAAGTAGCTGAGTTTAAACTAGAATCTGGATCTTTGACTCCTAGTATTGTAGTTGATGGGGCTTCACAGGTGGCACAGAGGTAAAGAATCCGCCTGCCAATGCAGGGGACGTGGGTTTGATCCCTGGGTCGAGAAGATCCCCTGGAGTAGGAAATGGTAACTCGTTCCAGTTTTCTTGCCTGGAAAATTCCATAGACAGAGGAGCCTGGCTGGCTACAGTCCCATGGGATCGCAGAGAGCTGAATGACTGAACAACTGAGCTCACACACACAGGCACACACATTGTAATTGATGCTTGGCAAAGTGTTTTCAGTTTGTGTATCCACTCTTCATTATGGCCCTGTCAGGTCTACAGGTCATGTGAGAGAAACCCTTGGATTCCCCGGAGTTGGTTCCTAGAATAGAGATTTCCAGTGCTGTGTACAGGGATGCCATTTATACAGTGGATTGCATTTCAGATTCATAAAATAAAGCATTCTTCTCATTGAGCAAGATAGAGCTCCTCCTTTCTCCAGTCGAACCTTTCGCTTTAGTCCAGAGACCTTTTTGAGGTCAGTTAATGCCAGAGGGGAAAATTGGACCTCACTCATAGCTCTAACAGCCATTTAGTATCCCTTTGTCTTGGAAGTCAAGTTGCCCAAGTATATTTTCCCACCCTAAAAATTTAAGCCCTAGTTTCTTCATCCTTTTGGGGATAATGGTAATGCCAGCACTGTTTCGTGTAAAGGGATTTTATGAAGAGCAGATAAATCAGTATTTATGGAAAGGAATCACAAACTAAATGATAAGCTAACTGTAAAATGCCTGAAGTAGGTTTATTTTGTTACTGTTCTAAGAGGAAGCTCATGTCCTACAGTTTGAGTCAGCTCTTATCAGAATCCTTTTAGTTTGTGGTAGGCAGGGGTGCATTTTTGGAGAGATGAGCATGGGCAGCCTTGGTCCTGGTCCTGTTTTGAAAGTTCTCCTTTCATTTGCCCTGTTCTAGAAGGATTTCTAGACTTAGATACACTCTTTGCCTTCTACACATGGAGTCTGATACAGATTCCTGACTATGTTTTTCTTTCTCTAGAGGAACCAGATTAGTATCTCCCAGTGGGTTCCAGGATGCAGCCGATTGCTACTTGCATCTCGTACACAGGGACAGCAGGGCAGGACTCTGTCTGGTACTTTCCAGGTAAGATTTGTTGTTCCTTTGCTTGCTATGAAAAAACCTTAGTGTGAATGTGCAAATGTCATGTATTTATAGATTGACCAACCAAATTGTGTGATGGAAAAACCTCATGAGACCACTTCTGGGCCTCTGTGGTGCCAGCTCAGGACTGATCCTTACTGTATGGTGTCTAGGGCGTGGCTTCTAAATACCCCAGTGGTGGAACTTAGCCTAGGATACCATGGTACAGTCTGATGATTTTTACTGTTGGGAGTGTTTCCAGGTATTCATCTGAGAGTTAACCTTTCTTCAGTTTTCTTCTTGTAGCCACTTTTACCTGGAGTAAGAAAATGTTTCTTTTTTTCCTTTTTATGAACATGAAATTAGAGGAACAATTATTTGAGGCCTTAGTTTACCACTGATCACCTGATCCATTAAAATGTAGTCTACTTTGGACCCTCATTGAGGATTTCTTTTCCTGATTTTTGCTAAATATACAAATAATTCAATAATAAAGGTAATAAAAATCACCCATGACTTCAAACCTGAAAACATCTGCTGGTCCTTTTCCAGTCTTTGAGTATGTGTGTGTACGCTAATTTTTTCCTTAGGTACCTGAACAAATATCTACAGAATTTTATGTTCTGGTGCTTTTTCACATATTAGAGCAGACATTATTCATGTTTTAGACATATTCCATAATTAATTTTCGAAATGACTACATGTTATTCTATTTATTTAGCCTTTATTTATGTTAAAATTATTTCTAATTTTTTTGCCATAGTAGACTTTAATGTGGTTACCATTTTCTTGCTGTATAGTTTTTCTTATTTTAAATTATTTATTAAGGATAAACTAGCAGAGTACACCCTAGGTCAAAGGGTGTGAGGAATTTTCCTTTCCAAAAAGTTGTTTTAATTTATACTGCCACCAGCAATGTTTATATAACTAGTTTTTCATCATTACTTCCCCTAAATTGTTTTCTTTTTTTTTTAATTTATTTATCTTCTGTCTCGGGTCTTAGTTGCATCATGCGGGATCTTCGTTGCTGTGCATAGACCCTCCGGTTGTGGCTTGTGGGCTTAGTTGCCCTGAGGCATGTGGGGTCTTAGTTTCCTGACCAGGGTTCGAACCCACGTCCCCTGCGTTGAAAGGCAGAACCACTGGACCACCAGGGAAGTCCCTACATTGGATGTTTTTTAAAAATTTAAACTAATTGGGTAGAAAATATTACTTTGTTTTGCTTAGCATTTCTTTATCAGGGTTAAACGTTTTTCTGTGTTTATCAGTTGTATTCTGGTTTGTAAAAACTGTATGCATTTATCATTTCTTCATTTATCTACTGGGAATTTATTTTTATTACCAACTTACGTAAATTCCTTTTGTAGCCATTGATCTTCTTCATATTGAATGCAATGAAAATTTATTTTTGATGTATAAATGATATACTATGCAATTTATTTATATTAATATGTTAAAATATTTAAAGTGCAGAGTAATTCCCTTCAATTAGTATATAAGTCTTGCCCTTCTGAGAATGTCTTGTTTGTCCCTGTATTTCCTGGGCTTCTCACTGAGTCTGGCACAGAAGAGGCAATAAATGAATGAATGAAGAATATATTTGTGCAGAAGAGGGGTCTGTTTTAGATAGTCAGGTAGCTGTTTCTTTTCAGAAGTTTTTGGGCTGTGTTCTGCTTTTGTCTTTGTATGCATTGAAAAATTATTTATTTTTGGCTGTGCTGGGTCTTCATTGCTGTCTGGGCTTTTATCTAGTTGCAGAGACCAGGGGCTACTCTCTAGTTGGGGCGCCTGGGCTTCTCTTATAGAGTGCAGGTTCTAGAGCAGGCAGCTTCATTAGCTACGGCACTGGGGCTCAGTAGTTGTGGCGATGGGCTTAGTTGCCCTGAGGCAAGTGGAATCTTCCTAGACCAGGGACTGAATCTGTGTTCCCTGCGTTGGCAGGGAGATTTTTAACCACTGGACCACCAGGGAAGTCCTAGAAAATTTTAATAGAATTTGTCCTGTAGCTTTAAGTCGTTTGTAAATAATGTGTGCATAGAAGGTGGAAAGGGGAGCTCATTCTATCAGTCTCTGACTTGGGCCTCATTCTTTGAATCAATAAACATTTCTTGGGTACCTAATACATACCAGGTACTGTACTAGGTTCTCGGACAGCATTATAGCAAGGCATCCATGTAAATAACTTGTAGTTGTTTATCTCATACTGACAAAATGTAATTTCAGCCATTGTAAATAAACTGGACATTTTGTCATGTTGACCGTACCTTGCTGGTACATCTTCCCAGTTTTGAATTCTGGTTGGAAAACTCTGCCTCAGAATGACATCCTCAGGCGCATGTCCGAGAGGGAGGCAGATTTGGCTCAGAATGAGGAAGAACCTTGTGTTAACTAAAATTGTGGTGTAATGGAATGTGTTGGCTATATTTGGCAAAGTAAATTTACTCTTACTGGAAATATTCAAGCAATGATTGGAAGACTGTGTTAGGGGCATGACATAAAAGTATCTTTCATTGGGTGAATGGTAGTATCAGAAGATCTCTAAGGTAATGTCCATTGCTATAATCCTGTTATTGTTTTCAAAAGGCTAGGGATGTTGGATTCTCAACTATCTTTTCTAAATAACCTCTTGAAGTTCTATCATACTTTGATGAGTCTACTTAAAAATTTTTTTTAAATTTTGAAATAAACTTATAAAAAGGTGATAAAAAGAGTAGTGTTCCCATATATCCTTCATCTAGCTTCCTTTAATGTTAACATCTTATGTGACCATAGTGCAGTTATTGAAACCAGGAAGTCAACATTGATGTAATGCTATTAAATAATCTGTATACCTATTCCAGTCTTTTCCCCCCATTAATTCCTTTTTTGGTTCTTGGTTTGGGTTTGTCTAATATTTTCTTAAAATTAGATTAAGCCTATGCATTTTTGGAAAAAGTGACATTGTTTCCTTCTCAGTGTGCCGTATCAGGGGATACATGATGCCAATATGTCTTATTACTGGTGATGTTAACCTTGGTCACTTGGTTATTAATTAAAGTCACTGTTTTCCCCTTTGTAATTAGTGTCTTGTGAGAAGATACTTTAAGATGGTACATATTTCTTATACTTTTTTGCTCATTACTTTTAGCGTCCATTGATGGTTCTTTTTTTTAATGGTATGTAATAATTACTTTAAAAATTATGATAAAATACACATAACAAAGTTACCACCATTTTTAAGTATGCAATTCAGTAGTGTAAAATATAGTCACATTGTTAAACAGTATATATCTAAAGATTTTTCATTTTCCAAAACTGAAAATGTATACCCCTGCCTGCCATTGGCAACCACCTTTCCAGTTTTCTGTTTCTATGATTTTGACTGCTTTAATGCTACCTATGGGGCTTCCCAGGTGTCGTTAGTGCTAAAGAACCTGCCTGCCAATACAAGAGACACAAGAGATGTGGGTTTGATCCCTGGGTTGGCCCTGGAGTAGGAAATGGCAACCCACTCCAGTATTCTTGCCTGGAAAATTCCATGGACGGAAGAGCCTGGCAGGCTACAGTCCAGGGGGGTCACAAAAGAGTCAGACACTGAGTACAATGCTACGTATGAGTGGAATCATACAGTATTTGTCTTTTTGTTACTTATTTTGCTTGGCATTATGTCTTCAAAGTTCATTTGTGTTATAGCATGTGATAAGATTTTTTTTAAAGCTGTATAATATTTCATTGTATTTATATATTACAGTTTCTTTATCCATTGTTCTGTCAGGGGGCATTTGGATTACTTCCACATCTTGGCTATTGTGAAAAATGCTTCAGTGAAGATAAGTGTGCAAATATCTTTTCCAGCTCCTGCTTTTAATTTTTTTTTTTTTATATTTAGCTAGAAGTGGTATTGCTGTATCATGTGATAATTCTATTTATGGTTCTTGACTGCAGTAGTCATTACTGTGGTGTTTGCTTGATGGTCATTTTCTAATTCCATCAATACCTACTCCATTTGTTGACTGGAATTCTCCTGTAACGATGAGCTGTCACTTCCTCTCCATTTATTTGTTTATTCAATTATTTTGTTTGTATCAGTATGAGCTAATGGATATTTATTCTGTGAGTTATAATCTATTCTCATTATTTATTTTGTCGATCAAATTGTCCCATGTTTGGCCGTTGAGAGCTTCTTCAAGTTCTTTTCTACATTCCTTCAGTTTTTGAACACTTCTGTATTTCTTGGGCACCACAAATGTTTCAGGTTCATGCTGTATTTAATTTGCTCTAGTCCTAGAGTCAACAGTTTCCCTGGGGAGCACTGGTTCCTTTTATTGGAGAAGAATATTAGGAATATTTAGAAATTAAGATCTGGGTGCTAAGTGTACATTAGCCAATGTTGAACTCTACTTAGGTTTTTGAAATCAGCTAGGGGAAAGAAGAGAATTCTGAATATATGTTTTACCCCTTAATGAACTTTACTTCTTTGAGCCTTAGAGTCCTTATTTCTAAAATGGGGAAAAAATAGTATCAACTTTGCAAGATTGCTGTGAGATAACAAAAGTAAAACAGCAAGCATACAGATGCTGGGCATATGGGAGATCTTTAGTAAATTGTAACTATGGTTTTTGTTGCTATTTATGTTCATGCTCCTTGGGTAAATTTTCTCCTCATCTTGTAAATGGAAACTTTAAAAAAAATTTTTTTTGTCCTAAAACTACCTTAAGTTGCAGCCTCTCCCTGGGTCTTAGTTTCCTCATCTGTGAAAGGAAAAGGTTGGACTTAGAAGATCTCTGAGATTCCTTCCAGCTCAAGTGTTGTTATTCTAAGTTACTCCTTAGTTCTTTAATTGCTTTTTCTCCAAGCTAAACAGCCTCAATTCGTTTTAACCTTTCCACTAGGACCTTTTATTCATCTCTTTGATCATTCCTGTGGTTCTTTTCTGGACCTTCTCCAGATTGTCCTTCTATTTAGAAAAAAAAAATCCCACCTAGTTTTTATTGAGTGCTGACTCCATGCCCGGAATGGTGTTGAGCAGTGGGACAGAAAATAAAATAAGTATAAGATATACTGTGCCCTGGTGGAGCTTATAGTTTTGCTAAAAGGACCAGATATTCAAGAATTGCTGAGTCTTTCTCTCCTTTTCCCTTTTTCCCTCCTTCCCTCCATTCATTCCTTCCTTCTTTCCCTCCTCTCTTTCTCTATTTCTTTCAGATCAGGAAGGTCTTCATTTTTAGAACCTTTTTGGAAGCAAAAAAGAAGAGTGAAATTTTAGCATTTCACTTAATGAGGGGCTGCTTG
>NW_011494924.1:2177123-2180017 GCF_000754665.1 Bison bison bison | reverse complement strand
TTGCCATTGGATTTGTCTGGAACAGGTTTTCATATTTGTTTTATGCATCGAAGTTTACCCATCTCTTTTACATAGATTATTTTATTTGGTTCTAAAACAAACATATGAGATAGGCAGAGCTGGAGCTTCTAACCCTGTTTTTTTATCTTCCACTACCCCATGCTTCTCACCTTTGTTTTTTCACTCACCTTCTCTATGCTGCTGTCATCTTAAGGCTTATCCATGATCTCTTTTCTGATGACTGCAGATCTTTTTGATCTCTAAATTTCTATTTTTTATTGAAGTATAATAAAAATACAAAAAGGCATAAGTCATAAGTATGTGACTCAATGAATTATCCCCAAGTGAACGTAACCAGCTCCCACATCAAGAAATAGAACCCCAGAAGTTCCTTGATCCCCTTCTAGTCTCTATCCCTAACCAAAGTTAAGCAATCTTCTCTTTGAACACCAGAGTAGTTTTGCCTTTCAAACATACGGTATGTACTCTCTTTTGTTTGTCTGCTTTCATTCAACTTTGTTTTAGAAATTCATCTATGTCACTCTGTGTCGTAGTAGTGTATTCATTCTCATTGTTGTATAGTATTTTGTTGTCTGACTGTACCACAATTAATTTTTCCACTTATGTATTGATGGATATTTAGATTGTTTCTAGTTGGACTTTTATAAATAGGGCTCTTTTGAGCATTCTTGTGTACATTTTTGTGAGCATATATACCCATTTCTATTGGGGTATATACTTAGAAATGGAATTGTTGAATCTTACAGAATGTGTATACATTCAGCTTCATGCTGCTACTGCTAAGTCACTTCAGTCGTGTCCAACTCTGTGCGACCCCATAGACGGCGGCCCACCAGGCTCCCCCGTCCCTGGGATTCTCCAGAAAAGAACACTGGAGTGGGTTGCCATTTCCTTCTCCAATGCATGAAAGGGAAAAATGAAAGTGAAGTCGCTCAGTCGTGTCCGACTCTTCGCGACCCCATGGTCTGCAGCCTACCGGGCTCCTCCATCCGTGGGATTTTCCAGGCAAGAGTGCTGGAGTGGGGTGCCATTGCCTTCTCCATCAGCTTCATAGATACTGCTAAATAATTTTTCAAAGTGATTGTATCATTTTATACTCCCATCAGCAGAGTATGAGAGTTCTAGTTGCTCTATATCCTTTCTGATGCTTTGTGTGTGTATGTGTGTGTGTTTGGTGGGTGGTCTTTAAATATTTTAAAATATGAAAGTAAGGTGAATTTTCTTTCTCTTCTCCACAAGGTTATGAGCTCCATAAGGATTGTTTTATCCTAAAACCTGGTACAAAGGCTGGCATATTATGGGTATTTAATAAAAGTTGGAGGAAACATGTGTGCATGATATGTGTGTAGATAAGAAGAAGAAGGATATGTAATAAGGGCTTCCCTGGTGGTTCAGTGGATAAAAATCTGCCTGCCAATGCAGAGGATGCAGGTTCAATCCCTTTCATCCTAGGTCGGGGAAGATCCCACAATGCCGAGGGGCAGCTACGCTCATGTGCCCCAGCTGCTGAACCCACAGGCTTGGAGCCTGTGCTTCGCAACAAGAGAAGCCACAGCTATGAGAAGCCTGTGTACTGCAACAAAGAGTAGACCCTGTGCAGCAAGGAAGACCCAGTGTAGCTAAAACATAAAATAAATACATATAAGCATATAAGAAGAAGTAACCTTACAAGTGGCTAGATTTGTTCATTCAACAAATATTTAAGTGTTTGCTGTGTATAATGCACTGTACTTGATTCTGGTAATACAGCTAGTTCCTACCCTCATGGATGTTTTTGGTGGTGGTGATAGAAAATAAATATGTGTGTAATAAAAATATACTTGTACATTGTAATGAGTGCTGTGAATGAAATGAACTGGCTACTGCTATGATAGAGAATCATGGGATGACAAAAAAACTGTTTTAGATACAACAGTCAGAGAAGGCCTCTTTGAAAAAGTGACAGTGAGTATTTTGGGGTATTTTCTCTCTCTTTTTTTCTTTACAAAAAGTTATTTGATATCTTTTTGGTTTAAACAGAGGAAAAATTAATGTTTTTAAAGGTCAAGGGAATCTTTTTTAGGGGGCAAGGGCAAGAATGGGTAGTACAAAAAAGTAAATGTATGTGTTTATAGGTATGTTTAGGTGTGGGGAAACTAGATGTTTTCTGGGGAAGAAAAAGATCATGTCATTTAATATAACGTGCCCCAAAGCACAGCTTATTGAGACTGTTGGTTGTGTTCCTTGAACCTGTTTAAGTGTTTCATGTTCCAATGGGCCATTACATTGATGTATGAGATACAATAGGCGTTGTTCTGTGTTTAGTGTTACACAGCCTTCTTGATACCTATGAATTTAAGTGTAAGTCCTTGGCACTGACCAGAAGAATCCTGACTAATCTTTTAATATTCTTGTTTGGAAAGAAAAGTAAATAGTAACTCTCCACATTTAGAAATTCCATTTTTTCCTTCATTAGTATTAAAGGAAAAATCATTTTCATTTCAGTGTGTCCCTTCTCTTGGAATAAAACAGAAAGGAATCCTCCTGCTACTCCTTCCCCACCACTTTATATTGTAAAGAAAATATAATAGTACTGAGAGTATGGAAACTAGGTTCCTAAACTCTTGCATATTCTACCAGCATAGTGAAATAATTCATTTCTGTGTATTCCATTTTATTTTATTTTTTTTTTAATTTTATTTTATTTTTAAACTTTACAATATTGTATTAGTTTTGCCAAATATCGAAATGAATCCGCCACAGGTATACCCACGTTCCCCATCGTGAACCCTCCTCCCACCTCCCTCCCCTACCCTCCCTCTGGGTCGTCCCAGTGCACCAGCCCCACGATCCAGTACCGTGCATCGAACCTGGACTGGCGACTCGTTTCATAC
>NW_011494924.1:2152350-2177023 GCF_000754665.1 Bison bison bison | reverse complement strand
GTGGTATTATACATGTTTCAATGCTATTCTCCCAAATCTCCCCACCCTCTCCCTCTCCCACAGAGTCCATAAGACTGATCTATACATCAGTGTCTCTTCTGCTGTCTCGTACACAGGGTTATTGTTACCATCTTTCTAAATTCCATATATATGCGTTAGTATACTGTATTGGTGTTTTTCTTTCTGGCTTACTTCACTCTGTATAATAGGTTCCAGTTTTAGACTTGCACATATGCATTTGTGTATCTACCTATAATTTTATGCATAAATGTGTTTTCATGTTGCTAAATAATAATCTCTTGTAAACTGTGGATTTTAGGTGATAATGTTGTATCAGTGTAGGTTCATCCATTGTAACAAATGTACCACTGTATTGAGGGATGTTGATAGTGGCAGATATTGTAAATGTGTGGGAAGGGGTATGTGGGAGCTGTCTGTACTTTGGTGGGAGCCTAAAACTGCCTTTAGAAATAAAGCCTAGTAAAAATCTGATAATTTGATTTCCCATTGAGTGACTGAACCTTAATTTAGTTAACCACCTCATTTCTCATTGGACTTATTCCCCAGTTTTCACTCTTGTGAATAATGGTAGAAGGAGGATTGCTTGCATATTATTTTTTCCATAGGAATTTATTTTCAAAATTATATTTATTGGTCTTGATTATAACATTACCAATATTGGTAGGATTATGGTGAGGATTCCATAAGGCACTTATATACAAGGCACATTCATCGTAAGGCACTTACATAGTGCCTGGCACATAATAGTTGTAGATAATGGCTTCCCTGATAGCTCAGTTGGTAAAGGATCCGCCTGCAATGCAGGAGACCCTGGTTCGATCCTGGGTTGGGAATTCCTGCTGGAGAAGGGATAGGCTACCCGCTCGTGTATTCTTGGGCTTCCCTTCTGGCTCAGCTGGTAAAGAATCCACCTCCAATGCAGGAGACCTGGGTTCAATCCCTGGGTTTGGGAAGATCCCCTGGAGAAGGGAAAGGCCTCTCGAGTATTCTGGCCTGGAAAATTCCATGGCCTGTATAGGCTGTGGGGTCACCAAGAGTCAGACAGGACTGAGCGACTTTCACTTTCAGTGGCTGTTATATTGCCAAAGTGCTTTCAAATGCAGTACAAATGTAGAAGGAAGACAATTCTGATCTGCACAACAGTGATGTTGACAATGATGATGAAAACTTCTACTACTTATTGTGTACATATTTTGTGAAGGAGAAGGCAATGGCACCCCACTCCAGTACTCTTGTCTGGAAAATCCCATGGATGGAGGAGTCTGGTAGCCTGCAGTCCATGGGGTTGCTAAGAGTCGGATACGACTGAGCGACTTCGCTTTCACTTTCCCTTTCATGCATTGGAGAAGGAAATGGCAACCCACTCCAGTGTTCTTTCCTGGAGAATCCCAGGGACGGGGGAGCCTGGTGGGCTGCCGTCTATAGGGTCGCACAGAGTCGGACACGACTTAAGTGGCTTAGCATAGCATAGCATAGCATTTTGTGAAAGGTATTTTATATTCTTTAATTTATTCAGGTATTCATCAGATGTTGTTGAGTATGTACCAGATAACCATTAGGAACTGGGTTAAGGAAGGTTGGAAAGATTCTATATTTTTTACTTTGAAGTATCTCTGCTCACAATAACCTTCTAAGTGTGTGCTCAGTGTTGCTTACATCTGGTTTTTTTTTTTTCCCTCATATCTCCCGGGACTCCAGATGAGCCAGGCCCTAGCATGTGGTGGATCAGTACAAATTCCTGGAGTAGACATTGAGCTGAGGAGGAAGTATCATACCACGAGTAAGGTGAGACTTAATGAGTTCTTTCTATGTCTGTGGCATGCTTTCACACAAGTATTCTTATTTGAAATTCAGCAAAATTGTTACCTGGATGAGGCAAGAAATTTTATTGAATGCAGATGATGAAGTTTAGGGAAGTAAAGTAACTTGCCTAGGGTCACAAGGATGGGAGGAGACAGACCAACTGAATATTGGAACCTAAGGCTTCTGATCCCATGTCTTGTATTTCTTCCATTATACTCTCTAGCTTAAAAAGCACTTGAGAGGAAAATTCATAGGTTTTTTTTTTTTTTTTTTTAATAAAGTAATATTTAACTTCTGGACAATTTCTTATTAGTTAGATAGCCTGGCTTCATTTAGAGAGGCTTAGCATTAGAAAGGTTTTCCATGGAGTTTTTCTGTGAACTACAAAATGTATCTATCAGATCAGATCAGTCGCTCAGTTGTGTCCGACTCTTTGCGACCCCATGAATCGCAGCACACCAGGCCTCCCTGTCCATCACCAACTCCTGGAGTTCACTCAGACTCACGTCCATCGAGTCAGTGATGCCATCCAGCCATCTCATCCTCTGTCGTCCCCTTCTCCTCCTGCCCCCAATCCCTCCCAGCATCAGAGTCTTTTCCAGTGAGTCTACTCTTCGCACGAGGTGGCCAAAGTACTGGAGTTTCAGCTTTAGCATCATTCCTTCCAAAGAAATCCCAGGGCTGATCTCCTTCAGAATGGATTGGTTGGATCTCCTTGCAGTCCAAGGGACTCTCAAGAGTCTTCTCCAACACCACAGTTCAAAAACATCAATTCTTTGGTGCTCAGCCTTCTTCACAGTCCAACTCTCACATCCATACATGACCACAGGAAAAACCATAGCCTTGACTAGACAAATGTATCTATAGTCTTTAATAAAATTTGTTATACTAAAAATACAGGAATTTAAAAACATGTTTTCAGTGCTTGCTTTGGTTGATTATATCTATGATTTTTTCTGCTTTCAGATAATATTTTTCTTTCCTTTTCCTATAATGTCAATAAACATAGAACATTCCTCTTCTCAGAATTGTTCTTTGGGAGTTGGGGGGCAGTCAAGATTTCTTTTTTAAAATACTCTTTTCTATAGAACTTAAATGGGGTGGGTATGTTTGCTTTGGAATTTGGAGGACATCGATTAGGATTCCAGATATGTTTGTACTGAGTGAAGAAGTACCCAGAAAAATGAGAATTAAAAATTCTGGGTGAAAAAAAGCTAACCAATAAAAATTCCCCTTAGACCTAACGAGAAATAAAAGCATTCTTTTAAGAAATTTTTCTTGCAACTGATTTTTGATTTCTTCTTTTTTATTAAATAGCTTTCTTCTACCAAGGATTCACCACAGCCTGTTGAGGAGAAGGTTGGTGCTTTCACAAAGATAATAGAAGCCATGGGATTCACAGGACCTCTGAAATACAGTAAATGGGTAAAGTCTAAGTTTTTCTCATTTTTCTTTTTGAGCTTTATGCTTTCTTCTCCTTGCAGAAGATTTTTTTTTTTTTAAAGCTTCTGCTTTGCTTTTTGTGAAATGAATGTATTATTTTGAGAGCTTTAAAACATGTTGTATCCCCTTGTCTCCCATTCTAAGTCAGGTCTATACAGCATGTAGGGCTGAAAGACTGCCTCTACTCCCTTAACTTGATTCCTTAGAAGTATCTCAGTAGCAGGCAATCGAATAAGACTGGTCTTTCCAGATCTTTGCCACGTGAATGCCATATAGATAAGTTCTAAGAAGTTAGATGGGCCAAATGTTCTGATGGGCAGTGTTCTTAAGGAAACATTACTTTCTATGATTCATAAGTGATTTTCTGTATGTCATGGTAGTGATTTTCTCTAAAATTTTGTTAATGAGCATTTTTAAAATTCTGTGATTTATTATAATTCATATTATGGAGGGCTGTCTGCTGTGTCATTCCTCATGAGATCTTGGCCTCGCACAGTATCTGTTATATAGTACTTGCTATAAATGAGTGAATGTCCTCTTTGCATCAGGTGCTGCTGCCTCTGGACTTTTATAGAAATGCTCTAACCAATTAAAGTAATAAAATACAAGTCACTGGATTTTTCTCAGCCCAGTTATCTTCTAGTACTACTGTTTCTTTCTACTGCTGCTGCTGCTAAGTCGCTTCAGTTGTGTCCGACTCTGTGCGACCCCATAGACGGCAGCCCAGCAAGGCTCCCCGTCCCTGGGATTCTCCAGGCAAGAACACTGGAGTGGGCTGCCATTTCCTTCTCCAATGCATGAAAGTGGAAAGTGAAAGAAAGTGAAGTCGCTCAGTCGTGTCTGACTCTAGCGACCCCATGGACTGCAGCCTACCAGGCTTCTCTGTCCATGGGATTTTCCAGGCAAAAGTGCTGGAGTGGGGTGCCATTGCCTTCTCCATTTCTTTCTACAGTTATGGCAAAAGTACCTTTTAATACTTTTCAAGGTTGCTAGAATGTTGGATGAGCCTGATCAGTCATAAGTTATAGTCATAAGTCATAATCAAAGCAAACCAATACAAAGCAGTAGAGAAGACTTTTCTAGAAAACACCATAGCTTTCCTCAGAATGACTAAATTATTTCACTTACACCATTTTAACAAGTTGTAGTCAAATTATTATAGAACTTCAATTTTATTGTGGACTCTACTTTTAGTTTTCTCTTAAAACATCTGGCTGTCTTCCTAACAGTTCTAACTGCAACACATACAGGCTTTTTTCTATACCCTCCCTTTTACATAAATTAAACAGTGATTCTACCAGCATTTTGTCTATAACGGGCTTTGAAAAGTATAGAAGATAAGACACATATACTCGGTTATAATAATGTTCTTGAGACCCTAAGGTTATGAAGTGCCTTCTTAATCATTAATGAAATACTATTTATGCTCTTTAAAGTTATCTCTTTTTACATCATAATTCCTTGACAAATGATAGTCATTGGTATATTTGGTAATATTAAGCAGGATCTTTTCTTCTATTAAAAAAAAGATTTGCAATCCTAGCATTTGGATTTAAAAGCTTAAGTGTTTTGTTTGAAAGTAAGAAATTAAAAGGGAAATAAGAGCAGAAAGAAAAAAAGAGAAGAGAAAAAAATTGACTGTTTTATTAATTTCTTGATGGTTGAGTTCCACTTGGTTGCTTCCATATGCTTTGTCTCGTCTGTATTTTTATGATTCCAGAGGGAAAGTTGGCTACCATTTGGAGGATTACTAAATCATCAGGAAAATTTCTTCACTGTTTTAGTTTAAGTTAGTCTCTAATTTTTCTTGGTTCCCTTGTGACCTCAACTAAGTCTCTAATTGCATTTAAAAAATCTTTTGTGATGTGGCAGCATCTGTTGCCATATAACCTTCATTTTTGTGACATCAAAACATCAAAGTATGACATTCTAGTATAATTTGGGTGGGAAAATGTAGGTACAGCTTTCCATTTTGAAAGAGCCTTTTTCAGCAAATGTTGACTCAGAAGTCTGTGGCAGACACTTGTATTGGGGTTGCACTGGCAAGAATCTTTGAATTTTGTCTTTTCACATGTCTTTCATTAGGGAATAAAATGTCTGCTTGTCTCTCCACATCAGCATTGTCAGCCATCTTTCCTCCATCTTTTTATGTAATGTTTTCGAGTGTGGTTCCATTTTTTTCCTAGATGCGTATTCAGGAATTTAAATGTGGCTTTTCCTTACCTATTTGACTATCGTGAAATAACCATTTTTTTTCATTATCTTTATGGAACAGTATCAGGTTAAGATAAGGATAACATTTAACAGATTTAGCCACATGTCATTGAATAGGCAGTTTCCAGATTAGCATTAAGCCAAAAGTTATTCCTGTTCTGAAGGACACTGACAAACTGGAATGCATTCAGAAATGGGCAGTGAGCCTTGTGAAGCCTTCAGAAACTTGAATGAAGAGTGGTTGAAGGAAATAGGGATGCTCTCCCTGGAAAGAGGAGACTAATGGTTCTTCTCAGATATTTGAGGAAGAAATGTAAAAAAAAAAGGAGAGGGACTTCCCTTGTGGTCCAGTGGTTGGGACTCTCTGCTCCCAGTGCAGGGCGCCTGGGTTCAGTCCCTGGTCAGGGAACTGGATCCCACATGGCATGACTAGGAATTCAAGTGTCACAACTGAAGATCCCGTTTGCTATAGCTAGGATCCGGTGCAGCCAGATACATAAATGCTGCTGCTGCTAACTCACTCCAGTCGTGTCCGACTCTGTGCGGCCCCATAGACGGCAGCCCACCAGGCTCCCCCGTCCCTGGGATTCTCTAGGCAAGAACACTGGAGTGGGTTTCCATTTCCTTCTCCAGTGCAAGAAAGTGAAAAGTGAAAGTGAAGTTGCTCAGTCGTGTCTGACTCTTTGCGACCCCATGGACTGCAGCCTACCAGGCTCCTCTGTCCATGGGATTTTCCAAGAGTACTGCTGTGGGTTGCCATTGCCTTCTCCTAAATACATAAATAAATATACTAAAAAAAAAAGGAGAGACTTACTCTGAGGTGTTCCAGTGTGCAGATCATGTTTAATGAATGTTACATGAAGCAGATTTATGTTCAGTATAACAAAAATCTAACAAGAATTGTCCTCCAGTGGACTAGGTAGCCTCACAAGGTCATTGGGCTTGTTTGAACAGGGGCCCAGATAGTTGACCATGAATCAAGAATGCTGGAGAAGGAATTCCAGTACAGAAGAGAAAGTTCAAATGACTTCAAAGCCCCTTCCAACTCACATAGCTGTGAGTGCAAGCCTTTTACTAGATTCGTTTTTCATCTTGTAGGATGGTACAAACGGCATCAGTTATTGGGAAAGCTGATTTTCATTTCCCAAAACTGTCTTAGGTGCTTGTGTTTTAGTCAGTTAGACTGATGGAGTCTTCCAAAGTTAGAATGAAATAAACATGAAGTCATCCGAGGACCAGAACAATTTGTATTGACTGGATGGAAATTTAGTCCACCTACTTCCTTAACTTATATTCACACATGAGTCTTGAAGAGGTTCTTTCCCCGAGTTGTTATTTCCAGTCCCTGTGTGATGGTCTTAAGGGACTTGCTTTAGAGATTTGTCCAGGAAAATGGCTCACCCAAGTATAAAGGCTTGGCTTTGCTGCAGGAAAAGTGAGGAACTATAAAATGCTCCTCATTGCCACAGTATGAGCACTGTATAAATACACTGGCCAATCTAGTGAGGTCTTCATTATTTGTAATGAATGCTTGCTTCATGAACGTGTGGTGGGGAAAAACCTCTTTCTCAAGGAATGATGTGGGGCCTTGCAGGCAAGTGTGCCTTTCCTTAGGCAAAGTCATTAATTATGAACCAGAAGACTGTATATAAGAATTGAAAGGAAACTGCAGATTTAAAAAAAATTTTGACATAGGCCATTAGGAATTTTACTTGAAATTATAACTGTGTTGGGACTTCCCTGGGCACCCATCCACTGGTTAAGAGTCTTTGCTCCCAATGCAGGGGGCGTATGCCACAAGGTGAGGCCTAAAATAAAAAAGAAAAATTTTTAAAGTGTCATGATAGTTAAACTAGGCCTTAAGTTCCATGAAAGGAGTTTTTAACTGCTTTGTTTATTGCTGTATTTCCTAGTGTCCAAATTAGTGTTAGGCACTGAATTAGGCGCTCAATAAATTATTTGTTGACTGAAATGAAGAGCCTACAGATGTCCTAAACACTCTGTTTCAAGGATAATAATAGGCCTGTCAAGGCCAAGTCATTTGGATAATGGTATCATTAGGATATCATTAGTTTGGCAATGGTACAGACCAGTGCTTCTATATAAAATACTCCCCCAACCTGTAGGTGTTAAAAAGTGAAACATGCTGCTTTTTTAGGTTGCTGATATGGTGAATTACACTGATTTGTGAATGTCGAATTAACTTGAAATTCCTGGGATAAATTCCAGTTGATCATATGTTCTCCTTTAAAAATACTGATGGATTTGATTTGTTAGTATTTTGTTAAGGAGTTTTGGATCTGTGTTCATGAAGACTATGGTTTTACTGTTTTGTTTTCTTCCGATATCTTAGGGTTTTTTGTTTGTTTGTTTGTTTTTTGATGTCTTTGGTTTTGATACCAGGGTAATGTTGGATCATAGAATGAGCTGGGATGTATTCCTTGCTTTTTTCCTGCAAGAGTTTATGTAGATTTGACATCATTTCTTTAGATATTTGATAGAATTCTCTAGTGATGCCCTCAAGCCTGGAGCTTTCTGGGAAGATTCTTAACAACAAATCCAGTTTTTAAAATAGAGGTAGGAAGACTTCCTTGGTGGTCCAGTGTTTAAGACTCCATGCTTCCACTGCAAGGAGCTCGGGGTTCCCTGTTGGGGAAATAAGATCTCGCATGCTACATGTAGTGGCCAAAAAACAGAGATACGACTATTCATGTTATTTATTTATTCTTGTGAGCTTTGGTAGCTTGTATCTTTCAGTGAGTTTGTCCACTTCATCTAAAATAATGACGTTTATTTACTTAAAGTTGTTCATAATATTATCCTATTACCATCTTTAGGATATATAGTGATGTTCCCTCTATTCTCTGATTTCCGATACTGGTAACTCATGTCTTCTCTGTTTTTTCTTTCTTTTATTTTTAGAAAAATATGTATTTATCTATTTATTGGGTCTTAGTTGCAGCACAAGGGATCTCTGATCTTAGCTGCAGCATGCAAGATCTTCTAGTCGCAGCAGGCAAACTCTTAGTTGCGGATGTGGGATCTAGTGCCCTGTTAGGGATTGAACCCAGGTCCCCTGCATTGGGAGCTCAGAGTCTTAACTACTAGACCATCAGGGAAGTCCCTGTTTTTTCTTTTTATTCCTTGTCAATTTTATTGATGTTTTCAAAGAATCAGCTTTGGCCTGTGATTTTCTGTATTATTTTTGTTTTCAGTTTCATTAATTTCTGCTCTTATCTTTATGTATCATTCTGCTTGCTTTTAAGTTTAAATTGCTCTTCCCTTGGAGTTTTGTTTAAATGTGGGCTTCTAACACTGATTTATTGCCCATAAAAATGTACCTAATTTCCATTGGTTATATGTTGTTTTGTTTTCCCCCATATGAACTTTAGGCTAAAAAACATTGAAAATATAACATTTCAAATTAGCAAATAACAAATCTTAATTGCAATCAAAGACATAATACTTTATTTTATAATAGGTATTTCTGCCCATGAGAAACTGAGATATGAATATTATGTAGTAGTGGATATAGTATATCCTTGGTGACGTTGAACCTTAATAACAAAACTGCTCTGCTAAAATTCTAGGTTGGTTTTTCCTCAGTTGCTACATCATTTGCATATATATATATATATATATATATTTAGTCTGTGCATATTTGAGTAATTTTCTCTGTCATTTTAAAGAAAAATAAGCTTCTACAAGTCTTTTGTTGATACACTAATTGTATCCTTAAGGAAATATTTTGAAAGTCCTTAGAAATTCTTGTTCCTTTAGCACTGAGTTGGTCTTCAGACCTACAGTTCATAAAAATTTACTTTTCATTTTTAGATTTATGTTTTTGAAAATATAATGTACATACAGTAAAATATACAAATCTTCAGTATACAGCTCATGAATAAATTAAAATCACTCAGATTAAGATTCTATGAGAATTCTTAGTGTTTTGGGGAATAGTAAACAGTTGATCCTTTTACTATATTTTATATTCATTAAAAACTCATTTATGCTGTGGTTATTGTTGTTGTTCAGTTGCTAAGTTTTGTCCAACTCTTTGTGACCCCATGGACTGTAGCACATAAGACTCCTCTGTCCTCCACTATCTCCTGGAGTTTGCTCAAATTCATGTCTGTTGAGTCAGTAATACTATCTAACTGTCTCATTCTCTGTCGCCCCCTTCTCCTTTTGCCTTCAGTCTTTCCCAGTATCAGGGTGTTTTCCAATGAGTCAGCTGTTTGCATCACGTGGCAAGGGCATTGGAGCTTCAGCTTTAGCTTCAGTAACAGTCCTTCCAATGAATATTCAGTGTTGATTTTCTTTAGGGTTGACTGGTTTGATCTTCTTGCTGTCCAAGGGACTCTCAAGAGTCTTCTCTAGCACCACAGTTCTTCAGCACTCAGCCTTCTTTATGGTTCAACTCTCACACCCATACTTGACTGCTCCCCATATCTTTGACTCTATGGACCTTTGTCGGCAAAGTGATGTCTCTGCTTTTTAATATGCTGTCTAGGTTTGTCATAACTTTCCTTCCAGGGAGCAAGTGTCTTTTAATTTCGCGACTGCAGTCACCATCCACAGTGCTTTTGGAGCCCAAGAAAATAAAATCTGTCACTGCTTCCACTTTTTCCCCTTCTATTTGTCATGAAGTGATGGAACCAGATGCCATGATCTTAGTTTTTTGAAAGTTGAGTTTCAAGCCGGCTTTTTCACTCTCCTCTTTCACCCTCATCAAGAGGCTGTTTAGTTCCTCTTCACTTTCTACCATTACGGTGGTATCATCTGCATATATGAGGTTGTTGATATCTTAATCTTAATTCCAGCTGGTGATTCATCCAGCCCAGCATAGAAGTTAAATAAGCAGGGTGACAGTATACAGCCTTGATGTACTCCTTTCCCACTCTTGTTCCATGTCTGGTTATAACTATTGCTTCTTGACCTGCATACAGATTTCTCAGGAGACAGGTAAGATAGTCTGGTACTCCCATCTCTTTAAGAATTTCTCACAATTTGTGTGATCCACACAGTCAGAGGCTTTAGTGCAGTCAATGAAGCAGGAGTAAATGTTTTTCTGGAATTCCCTTGCTTTCTCCATGATCCAACAAATTTATAAACATAGTATTCTGTTAGGATCAGCAAACTATAAAACTAGGGAAAATACAGGAAAAAATGACCCCCTCTCTTCAGGGGAAAAAAAAGACTTATGGAATAGATAATAGTGCTTCTGAGGGGTGATCAAATGATTGAGGGTTTTGCTTGATTTTGGTCAGGAGAATGGGTAATTTTCTTTTTAATATAAAGGGTTTCAGATTATAAAGAGTTAATATGGATGGTTCTGAACTATGGTTTAGAGGCTCAAATGTGGTAAAATGGGTTTGAATTAAAGGATATATTTCCTCTAAATATTAGAAAAAGCTTTTTGACATTTTGATGCTAAAATCATAAAATCTAGGATTTTTTGAGGTCTGAATGTCTTGATTTAATAAAATAAAGCTACCTGTATTGTTTAGCGATTAAATTTGCCTAGAGACAGGTTTGGACCCATCCTTCTAGTTGAAAATGTATAAAATTCTGTGACCCACATCTGATGGTACCAGAGCATTCACTTGGTCATGTCTTGAGTTTGTTTTATTCTCTTTGTCTAGAAAATTAAGATTGCAGCCCTGCGCATGTATACCAGCTGTGTGGAGAAAACTGACTTCGAGGAATTCTTTCTAAGTAAGTTACTGTTTTTGAAAGTTCTGAAAAGGAAAATGAATCTACTGTTCATTTTTGTGTTTGTGTCTTGGTCAGATAGTGCTCTTTTTTAAGGTACTAGTGAAACAGTTTTTCTTGCACAGGATATATAATAAAAGCTTCCTATTTTTCTCCTAATCAAATAAACAGAGGCCAAAAGAACCTTATAAATAAGATGTTTTATTTGGGAAAAATAAAGCATTTGGGGAAAAAAAAAAGTAAAAATTTGTCCAGTACTTCAACATTATCATCCCCTTTGTCCACATATGCATGTTTTACATAAGAGTATTCAGAGTAAACATACCGTTTTACATTCTGGATGTTTTACGTAGCAATTTTGACATGAACTTTTAGCCAGTGATTCCTCTTTTATTTCTAGTTTATAATTGTTTTAGTTAATCCTGGAATATGCGTCATGATTTTTCTTCTTTCTGTAAAAGGACTGTTGGGTCAAAAGTTACGTATAATTTTATGATTTTTATCCCATTGATAAATTACTTTCTGTAAGTTTTTCTGGTTTAGATGATCATCACTAGCAGTTGATTGTATCAATACAAAAATCATTTTGATGCTGTAAATTGTTGTTATAAACAAGTCATTTAAAGCAGATACTTATAAAGTCATTGGGAAAGTTTCAACTGTTTCCAGTTCTACAGATTTTGGAAGGAAATGTGTGCTGTGAACCTCTTGTGGTAATAGCCATTATCCTCAAAGCAACAAACACTTAACTATATGTTCTTCATATTTTTTATGGACAGCAAATAATTAATATTTAATTATGTTAACAACAATGAAGAAAGAGATGCAGCTTTATTTACTATTTTTTAAAATTAGGTGCAAGTTGTTTTGTTGATTTACTTTCAGCAGATTGATATTGTATTAGAAACTTAAAATACTATGCTGAGTTGTAATCCTAATTTAGTATCTGCCTTCCATTTCCTATTTACTCATAGTGAAGAAAGAAAACCTTCCTGCTGCTTTTTCACCTCTAGCAATTTTTTATTTTAGGAGAAATTAGTCTGAAATAAAATATTCTTTCTCTACATGATGAAGAAACTATTAATTTTAGAAGCTGGATTTTTCTTAAGTAGTTTAGGTCTGTGTGCTAAAGTATTTTTCTTTAGATCTTTTTAAAACTTCCTCCTAGACATCTATTTAATATTAAATATCTCATAAACTTAAAATTATTTTGAAAGGATGTTTACTAGCTGTCTTTGTTTAGCTAATCCTTATTAAATATTCTTGAGTTAATATAATATTAAGTAATGAGACTGTTATTACATACTTAATGTATCATGTTTCAATTTATAATCTGTTGTAGACTACTTATAAAAATAAAAGTTAATTAAAATGAGTATCCATTACATTTTAATAATTCACACTTACATGCTTTTACATTTGTTTCCTTTTGGAGTTATAAAACCTTGGAAGACTGGAGGGCTTATATTCTTATTTTAATTTTTGTTTTATTTTCAGAAACAATTGAAACTTAAAGAGGCTAAGTGATTTACCCAAAGTTGCTTACTACTCAAGCCTTGATCCTATGTCATCTGGCTTAAAATCCAGGAATTTTTCTGCTATAACCTATTGCCTGTGAATGAATACAATTGCAAGATAGAATTATAGTCCATTTTAACATTTTGTGTTTTATAATTCTTTGTATTTTATAATTTTTAATTGAGAACTACCTCTATGATGTGTTCTATTAATTTGGGGAACTGCTGTTTATATATTATTAAAATGTGTACACCTCAGTGAGCTTTGTTCTAACCTTACCCTTTGAAGTAGTTACCTGGGGAGGCAGTACATTTTTCAGTGATAGCACTGTTATTTCAGGTTTTCTGAGACTCACTTTGAGAATTACCTTTCAGACTTACGTTCATTTGTATTATGCCCCATTGTGGTCCTTCTTTGTCATTTGCGGTTAGATTAAATTTCAGAATCAAACCAAAGTGGTTCCAAATTGTGGCCAGTGAATACAAAGGGAGAAAATCTGAAAAGTACCACTTAGAGGCAGACAAAGAGTATCTATAAAGTAATGAGACTGACTTTCTTGCATTTTGGATTCTAAAGAGTAGGCCAGACAAGTTTGGGGTAAAAGAAGAGAGTGTGTGTGTGTTTGTGTGTGTGTGTGTGTGTGTATTGCTTCCCAAGATTACATCTGTAAAGTGGCTATTGCTGCCTTGGATTTTTGGTATTTTAGGGCTTTACTTTTAGAGTCCTGTGAATTCAGTAGCTTTTTAAAAGGATAGAGAGCCTTAGGTAGTGGTAGGTGTCATTCTCACTCTTCCAACAAAAGTGAGGCCAGTTGTATGTCATGAAGGTTGAGTTCTTTACTTAGTAAACGTATGCCTGTCAGCCTCTGGGACAAGTCCTCATAAAATGCCAAAGCTACAAATACTCTGTCATGTCAGAGCCAAAGTGTTCAGAGGTCTTGATCTAGAGACCTAGATGCTGAGGATTCTGACGGGGGAGATACCTTAATAGTCCACTGTTGTTTCCAAGATGTTCTGAGGATGTCACTGTGGCATAAACGAGTGTACCCTCTGTGAGCACGCAGTGTTTGCTAACTGGTGTTTTGGAGATCAGTTCCATTATAAAGAGCTCTTTTGGGGCAGAGGTGGTCAGCCAGTCAGTGAAGCTTGTGCCTAAAACCACACTGTTGTCTGCAAACTGCTTTGTTTTTAGCCCTAAGAGCTCTCATACCTTGGAGAGGAGACTTAATGAGTCAATTTTGAGTTAATAAAATTGAGGTTCTACCTTCATCTCTTTCTGCTACTAATACTCAGCTATCAAATATATCAAGTTTGTATAAGTTTATGATGTATTTTTTTAACACTTGAAGAAAAAAAGATTGAGGTTCATCATCAATAGATGAAATCTGAATGAGTTTTTTCAAAGATAGTTTAAACACTACTGTTTAAACAATTCACTAAAAAACAATAGTGAATGTTTGTGTGCTGTGCTTAGTTGCTCAGTTGTGTCTGACTCTTTGCGACCCCATGGATGTAGCCCATCAGGCTCCTCTGTCCATGGGGATTCTCCAGGCAAGAATACTAGAGTGGGTTGCCATGCCCTCCTCCGGTGATCTTCCCTCCCCAGGGATTGAAACTAGGTTTCCCTCAGTGCAGGTGGATTCCTTACCAACTGAGCCACCAGGGAACTCTGGTGAATTCACAAAATTCAAAAAACGTTCACAAAAGTGAGTGTTTATTGAGTACCTATTAAACATTAACCACTTTGTTAAATGTTCTATAGGCCTTATCTCATTTATTCCTCACAAAAACCCTCTTAAGGTAAGTTCTCTTATTCTCCCATTTTTATAGAGAAGAAAACAGATACTGACAGGTAACTTTGCCCAGAGTCACATAGCAAGAAAGAAGTGGAGTTAAGGTTTTGAATCAGGATGTCTGACCCCAGTGTCTTCATAAAACATGCAACTATGTTAGCACTGCTGCCTCATAGCAGTAATGAATTAATTTAATTTTACTCAACTGATGTTGAGGAAGAAAGTATCTAGCTTCACATAATAGTGCACTGAATGTGTACTGGAGCTAAATGTGATTATGGGAATACCTTGTGATCATGGGAGGACCTATAGCAGGTTTTAACTTTGAAGTGTTTAAAGACATTTCATAAAGCTAAAGAATCTGCTGTTTGTTGAGTTGTTCACAAACTTTCAGTGGTCTTGTTTTTCAGGGCTTTAGCCCGTGCTTTTCTGTTCTGACCCCAGTGGGTAGAGGGAGTCAGTCATATGCCAGCTCTTTTCCCATCCTCAGCTCTGAGCTGTCCCCCAGAGGGAAAATTGTGACCCAGGTCCAGTTGCTGGCCTGTCTGTCTGTCTGCGCTTTCCAGCTCAAGAACTGATTCCCTCTTTGAGAAAATTGGAAAGGCTCCTGGTGGCTGCTGAGAAGCTTTGATGTAGAGGTAGCAATTGAACAGATTGTCCTTTAGAAGCAGCCAAATTTCATTTTCCAGATTGAAAGACAGACTTCCAAGAAAACTTTTCTTTTTAATGTTTTGTTCTAGCATCCAAAAAAGACCCAACTTCAGATCCGGGCTCGAGAGTTTCTCATGGCTATTCTTGTTCTAGGTGGAGGATGGTTGGCCCACTCTCAGATGGCATGTGTCTTAATAGCTGAATGACTAGCCAGGCCAGCCTTCACCTCCCTCCTGCCGGGCTCCAAGAGGAAGTCCACTTGACAGCTCCTGGGCACCTCCCAGTAAGCTCACCAGAGTATTTTGGTGTCAGTTTGTGACAGACCTGGACTTAAACGCTATCCTAGCCACTAGCTTGTTAATATTGTGGCTGCCCACAAGTTCCTTAGCTCTTTGGAGCCCATTTCCTCATCTCGAGAATGAGGCTTCTAATGCCTTCCTTCAGGGTTAAAGTGAGGATTAAGTGAGATAATATACTGACATGACTAACAGTGGACTTGGCAGGAAGTTTGAACCTTTAGTGAATGTTAGTTTCTGATCCTAATATTAGGCCGTTAGTGATTAGGCCATAGTATATGGAATTAAGCAGATCTAAATTTGATCCCAGATGTCTGATTTCACAGCTGTGTGACCTTGGGCAGTTGTCATGATCTCTCTGTCAGTTTTCTCACCTGTCAAATGGGGATAATATCAATACCTACCTCATAGGAATGTTGGAAGGGTTCATTGAGCTAATGCATGTACCTTTCATTGAGTCTGGCACATACATAGTAAGCCCAAAATGAATTATAGCTCTTTATTATTCTTGATGTTGTTAGTGTGCCTCACTAACAGAGCAAGGGTCCTGCTCTGTGTTTTCTATCTTAGTGGCCCCTGTTTGTGATCATTTAGTTCATAGTATACTTCATTGTTTGCTGAAGAGCAGAAGATACTAATTTCTTTCTTGAGTCATTAATCCAAGGGACAGAATCAGATTCCCACTGATTCTCTTTTTGTTTTCTTGCTCCACCATTTCTCCCCGTCATGTAATAAGGAGGGCATATTCAGTGGGGGACCCTTCACCAAGCCAGAGGCATTTCTTAAGGATCCGAGAATTGAGAGGCTTGGATATCTAAGCACTGACCTGATTTTTGGTATCTTAAACCAAGGAGAAGTCCTGCCTGGGTTATCATTCTTGGGGGTGGTGACAGTGTTTTGTTAGATATCATCTGCTTTCTATTCAACTGCAGTTCCCTAGAGCTGTCCCTCTTTCTCCCAGTCATTTATTTTGGTTGCATCATTTAGCATACTCATGTTTGTAGCACATTAGGTTACCTTAAAGAAATAAAACAGGAAAAGGATACAAGAAGAACTTAATTTCTTGGCAGAGCTCAAGTAAAAAAAAAACCTTATACATAGGACTTCCCTAGTGGTCCAGTGGTTAAGAATCCACCTTGCAGTGCAGGGGATGTGGGTTTGAACCCTGGTTGGGGAATGAAGATCCCACATGCTGAGGTGCTTAACTAAGCCCACGTACTGCAACTGTTGAGCCCTCACACAGCTAGAGAGCCTGCGTGCCACAATGAAAGATACTGAATGATGGAAGGGAGATCCCATGTGCTGCACCTATGATGCAAGGAAGCCAAATAAATTAACACGTTTTTTTAAAAAATACGTTAAAAAAAAAAAAGCCTATACTTAAGTGGGGGTAGCAAGTGGTGTCTGCCTAGCTTTCCAAAAGAATTGGAGACCAGGAAGGGAAAATAACATTGACTCATGTGGAAGTTAGAAGGAATTACAGATTGTCCAGGCCACACGACACAAAGTGAGAAAACTGAGGCCCAGAGAAGTGATTTTCCAAAGGCCACACAGCAGGGTGGTGATGGGGCTGGAACTGGAGGCCTAGTTGTCTGACTGCATTCAATGTTCTTTCAACCCGTAGGCTTGCCTTGTGGTTCCATTGGCCTTCTCTCAGAGAGCGCTGTGACTGCCATATATTTTGATTGAACAAATCCCTACCAATATTTCAAATAGAATCCATATTCCTCTTCTAAACCCTCACATATTTATACTTCATTATTATTTTCTAGGGTGTCAGATGCCTGATACATTCAATTCATGGTTTCTTATAACTCTGCTTCATGTCTGGTAAGTGAGAAATTTAAGTGAAGTCACTATATATATATTTTTAACACTGCTGACTTGTTAAGGTATAGCCTTCAGTAGAGCTGATTATATGAAATGGCAGTTGTTCAGGCATTAAAAACTGTTCCTTTCATTTTAAAAACTGGTGTCTTATGGCACATTTTTTATTAAAGGTCAAAGCATAGTCCCAGAAAGAAACTAATATTTGTAGGAGTTTCTCAAAGAACACCTAATCCAGTGAACAATGCTATCAGTATCTCTAAGAGACCCTATGGGCTTGGGTGGAAAGTTCTTTCCCTTGGCTGTTTTAGGAAAGTTCACATTTACGTAAAAGTGGTTTGAATTGTGAGCATCCGTGGTCATTTTCATTGCTGGTCATCAGAAACCTATAACAAATTATAGCACTGACATTTACGCCTGTACCTCTAAAATGTGCATACAGGTTAGATTCATGCCAGGTTTGTTGCATGTAAAAATATTTAACACCTTAAACAGTATATTTTTTCTTCAGCTGCAAATTACGTAGCCAAAAAAAATCAATTTTTCATCTAATGTTACACAGTATTAAAGGTCAGAAGGATATAGGAGAGGCGTTGGAAGTGGGGGCTGGGGAATGTATTTATTGAACTGCCAGATCTTGGGAAAGTAAATTCTGGAGAACTAAGTTTACTGCTTTGACCATAGTGAGCATCTGAGGAACGTGGGGAATGGTTGCCTTGTCAAAAGGACCCTTGTTTGAGGCTGAGCTTTGCATCACAGGACTGACTGCTATATAAAGACTTTTTGGTTTTGATCACCTCTGAAATATTTCTTCTGAACTCGCATAGTCAGTGAGATTGGCTCAGGGGTCTAAGGTGGCAGTTTATGTTGTTTTTTCCTAAACCGGTAGTTTATTGAGTGTACACTGTGTCCTGGGCAGTCAATAAGCTATGTCAGGAAGCTCCCAGTCTAGTGAGGGAGATAAGACATGCGTAATAGTTGGTTATAAATCGGAATGGCCAAGTTCTATAATAAATCTGAGTAAGTAGTGCCTGTGGGATCACAGAGGAGGCAGCAACTCTCAAAACCCTTACCTGGCTTTTGAAATGTGCTGTGTCTTAGTCAGGTAGCTGCAAAGGCAAACTACCTTCGGTCTGAGTGGTGAAGGTTAGGAGAAGTTCGGCGGGGAAGCTAGATGTACTGAGAGGAAAACTACTTTTTCAAGAGGAGGGCACTGCAGAGGTGGCCCTGGGGAATTACCCACTGCAAAGGTGGAACGGTTGAGAGGAGGCTAGGCTGTTCCCAGAGGAGCTCAAAGATAATATTCAAAGCCAGTATGAAAGACTCTTTCTTGCCCAATAGCCAGAGGTATCAGCATGTTAGAGGGAGTGGATGGCAGAATAAAAAATATAATCCTTGTGACCACATCCCAAGGTCAGTACCTGACTAATAGCAGCTGGGGCAACCTTGTAAACTACTTGTAGTTCTTTCAAGTTGGCCATGATTTCCAAATGTGCCTGCTGAGTCCCCCTTGCTGAGATTGGCTTAATTTCTCAGAGGCGTGGGGAGTACCATCGCCAGGTAAGTAGAGGGAGGGAGGCTTGTCTACACTTGGCCTCTCTTCCATCCTTCGTCCTTGGTTCTCATGGTCTGCAGCATTGGTGAGATGAATCAGTAGCTTTTCAGTTTGAATCAGCAGACTCTGTGTTAAGGACTGGCAGGCACTGGAGAGAAGGATGTGACATGGTGTGTACCTTCAAGAAACTTAGTTGAGTGGAAAGCAGACCCAGTACAATTGCCTGTAATGGATGACAGTGAAAGAAGTGCTGTGCCCAAGGCACACACAGGTACTGCGAAAGGACACGAAGGTGTGACTGAGTCCAACTTTAGTGGATGGGGAGGGTATTGGATAAAGAGTTGCTGTGTGGTAGAGGTGACATATGAGATGTACCATGAAGGGTGAGTAGCATTTCTGTCATAGAAAGGAAGGCACTCGAAGTTGCGGGAGTATTAGGGGCAAGACATAGAACATGTACAAGAACGTGGAGTATTTGAGGGCAGCCACGTTGTCTGTAGCATCTAGGAACGTAGTGGAAAAGGGTCAGCAGAAGAGTAGTTTAGGATCCAGTGTGCCATGATCCTCCAAGAAGAGTTAGGGAAACTCTCTTCTAGGGGTTAGGGTTCTTAGAGGAAGTAAGGGATTCACCCCAGGACTGGGGGAAAGCTGTGTTCTTCTAGTCCTGTTCTCCTAGCTTGAAACTCTAGGAGGTTAACTAAGGGCTCACCAAGTCCAACGTTACCAGGCTCAGTGGACTTGCCGCGAGTGGGTGGGGTTCAAATGCCTCCTGTGAGTGGTACTATGAGGGAGAAAGAAGTGGGGAGGCTTAGAAAGCAGTCATAAAAACAGAAAGAATTCCCCACTTCTGAAAAAGCCCCCCCAAACACAAGAATACTCTCGCTTAAGTACCCCAGGGTGATGATGCCCTGTTGGATCTCAGAATAGGGACAGGATTTCTCATAGCCTGTTAGTTCCCCAGAGGAGGTGTTGATGTCCCCCTTATCCATTCTGCTTTCTCTGTACTATGCTATGCTATGCTAAGTCGCTTTAGTCGTGTCCGACTGTGCAATCCCATAGACGGCAGCCCACCAGGCTCCGCCTTCTCTGGGATCCTCCAAGCAAGAATACTGGAGTGGGTTGCCATTTCCTTCTCCAATGCATGAAAGGGAAAAGTGAAAGTGAAGTCGCTCAGTTGTGTCCAACTCCTAGCAACCCCATGGACTGCAGCCTACCAGGCTCCTCTGTCCGTGGGATTTGCCAGGCAAGAGTACTGGAGTGGGGTGCCATCGCCTTCTCCGCTGCTTTCTCTAGGTCCCCAATTTTTGTGTGTATTGGGATTAGGGCTGGGAACCCTTCAGTTCCCAGACGGCCCTTATCAGTTGTGTTTTCTTGTGAACGTGCAGCTGTGGTGGCTATGTGTCCTTTGTCTTTGCTGAACAAGGTTAGTATTCACTACAGCTGCTGAAAAAATCCTGATAGAGGTTGCTGTGGGGGCTTTCTAGCATCTCCACATGGACCTGATGAAAACAGGATTCCTCCTCTGTTCCCTGTCTGGGGCAGTGGTGTTGAGATCCATTCAGGTACCCACACCAGAAACCTAGAAGGCCAGCTTTTCCCTCATTCCCTTTATCTGGTCAGGCACCAGTCACTCATCTCAACCTCTTTTGACCATGACCCATAGTAACAAATGTATTTTACCTTGCAGTCCAGAACAAACAGATATATGATGCAAAAATTTTATAGAACTTATCCTTACAGTATGAAATAATCTCTGATATTTTCTATTTCATTTGAATTCATTTAAAACAGAAATGTAAGATATCATCCACTAATTGATTTCACTGAATTACAAGCAACAGGTATTTGGACTTCAACTTCCCTCTTCCTGTGCCATAGATCTTCTCAACACAGATTGAATTCTCATACACACACACACACACACACACACACACACACCCTCCTTAGTATTTTCTGTTGTTCTCAGGATACAGTGTGTTTCCTAGCATGGCATTCATATTCCACCAAATATGCTACCTTTACCACACTCAACCTGGTGCCATTCTAGGTACCACTACCACCACACTCCCTCCCCTGCAAGAAAAAATAAATAGAAATGTTTATGTATGATAGAAATATCAAGTCTTCTGCACAAACCTCTGCCTAGAAAGCCCTTCTCCTTCCTCTCCACCTGACAAACTCCTGTTTTTCATTCAATAGCCAACTCAGATATCATCTCTTCTTTGAAGCCTTCCCTTCCCTTCAAAGGCAGAGTTAGTTCCTCTTCTGAGTTCCCTTAGTCTTTTGGACACCTCTATTTTAGCACTTATCACATGACATTTTTTAATTTTATCATATATTATCTATCTTCTTCGTGTTTGGTGAATTTATTGAGAGCAATAATTATTTTTATTATTCTTTTGGAAAAATGAGATACTTTTTTCCCTCAGTCCCATATCTTACTTGAGTTCACATTGATAAATGTTGATTAAATAATCTATGGCCCGAAATCTCTCTTGGCTCCTATGGCAATTGGAAGGGTCCTGGCCACTGCCTGTTGGTCATATGAGAGAGACAAAGCTCTGCTCCTACATAAGTTTCCCTGGGTGGTGAGATGTATATAGATGGAATTCATCTTAGTGTTCAAAGTATTAATAGATTTGTAGAGACCCTGATTTTAACATTTGTCATGTACTACTAGTACTAGTACTACTACATAGTACTAGTACTATGGAGTACTAGTACTCCATAGATACAGAAGTTTCTTTTAGAAAAGGAAATGGGGAATTCTCTGATGGTTCAATGGTTAGGACTCCAACCTTCCACTGCAGGGGGCCCCAGTTCAATCCCTGGTCAGGGAACTAAGATCCTGCAAGCCAAAACAAAAAAAGAAGTGAAACAAATAAAATTAGAATATGCCTAGGATGGAGGTGGGGTGGAGAGGAAAATACAGATTGTATTTTTTAAAATTATCAAAGTCAGGTATATCATAGATATAGTAACTATTAGGTCCTTTACAGTATTATTTTAAAATTTATTTACATATATTATCTCACAAATTTTTATAACTACTTTATTCCTATTACATATGAGGGCTCAGAGACAGAAAAGTCAGAGAGCTTGCCCATAGAACTAATTAGTACATGGTAGAGAGGAAATTCAAATATGGATCTGACTAACTCGGAGTGTTAAGTTCCTTTCCTCAGTGGTAACTGAAACTATCAAAGTAGCTAATTAAATAATTATTACTAATTAGTACTAGTAATATTTAATATTAATTAATATTATTTATAGGGGTTTCCCCAATAGCTCAGTTGGTAAAGAATCCACCTTCAGTGCAGGAGAGACCTGGGTTCAATTCCTGGGTTCGGAAAATGCGCTGGAGAAGGGATAGGCTACCCACTCCAGTATTCTTTGGCTTCCTTTGTGGCTCAGTGGGTAAAGAATCTGCCTGCAGTGCAGGAAACCTGGGTTTGATCCCTGGGTTGGGAAGATCCCCTGGAGAAGGGAAAGGCTACCCACTCCAGTATTCTGGCCTAGAGAATTCTAGGGTCCCAGAGTTGGACACGACTGAGTGACTTGACTAATACTATTAATAACTGATATAAGTATTTGCTTATATCAAATAAGTTTTTTAAAACTATTCTTTTATTATTTATTTTAATTTTATTTATTTTTTTGACTACATGACATGTGCGATAGTTCCTTAGCCAAGGCTTGTACCTATTATACTCCCTGCATTGGAAGCGCAGAGTCTTAACCACTGGACCACCAGGGAAGTCCCAATACCTGCTTGTTCTTAAACATAAATCCGTAAAATTACAGCATTTATTTTCTGATTGAACCTACTATATGCAGCAGATTTGTTCCCTGCCCTCATGGGGCTAAGGGTGCGGGAGAGACACGTTAAACAAATCATTAATAAAATAGAACTGGGATGGATGCTGTGGGAGTCAGCGACAGGGCTCTGTGGAAGAAGCGGGGTCCAGAATTTAGTTGGAGGTGGGTGGGTCACTCAGGGAGGGCTTTGTTGAAGAGATGGCATTTAAACTGACACCTGAATGAGGAGTGGAAGTTAGCAAGTCAAAGAGTGAATGAAAAGCCACTGCAGGCAGAAGGGCCTCATTGTTTTCAGTCATCTTACCAGGAGAGCCCTTTTCACAGATGAGGTTTTATGCTCATCCACAGTGTGTGAATAGATAAAAGGACCGGTCTGCTCACTTCAGGTGTTCGCCACATGCCCAGTGGTAGGGGACTCTTATGTAGTTCCATAGAAACTCAGAGCACTCCAGCTTCCTCTTTTTACAAATGGGGAGATGATTCTGGCCATTTTAAAGGATTTGTCACAGGCTTCTTTATCAGTAATGGAAGATTTGAGACTCAAATCCAAAACTGACTGTGTGAATTGCTCTTTGTGCAACACTATGCTTCCTGTCTGCGTGTCCCCTTTTGGTAGTCATGGGATGGGAGTCTCTTGTCCTGAATTTGAGCTGCACATCACTGACCACCAACTCTCTGAAACTGTGTTTCTTAGCACTCACTCTCTGTGTCCTGGGAGTGGCAACAAGTAAACCTGGGAATTGTATAGGGTGCCAGGTGCTGTGTTTGATAGGATCTGTTTGTTGATAGACACACCGATCTTATGGGAGCTTGGGGCCATGGGGCAGCTTGGAATAGTCAAGGAGCCTTCTGGGGTCTAGACCTGAAGGACATGGAGTCTTGAGAAATTATTAGGAGAGGAAAAATTAATTGTAAGATGTTCCAAGTGAGAAAGAAATGAGGATGGTCACTAGAGGGAGAAAGCAGGATGAAGAGGGGAAGCATTTTGTTATTTGTTTTTTATTTTAAGATGGGGGAATACTGGAAAATTTTTATAAGCCTAAGGGAAGAAGCCTCTGGGAAAGAAGAGAAAGAAGTAAAGTGTGGAGGTGGAACGGGTTGGAAAACAGACTAGTTCGTCTCAGTCCAGCCAGAGAACTGCCCTGGCAGGCACTCCCGGCCTTTGCAAGAGGGCTCTTTAAAACCACCACAGCAGTTTTGATGTAGCTGTAGGGCTTTCGAGCTCATGCTGGATTCCAGCAGCTCCAGACCTGCTATATATGGTGAGCCCTGGCCATGTGCACATCCTCCCTCTGTCTCCCCCAGCCAGAGTCGCTCTGTTCAAACACCCACACATGTAGCTTTTTGCCCAAAGGAAAGGCCTAGGCAGCATCATTTTACCAACATTGCATAACCTCCGCACATTGGTACCTGCTACCCAGGAGCTTGTTCTTTACAGTGGATCTGACAGGCAGGCCGCAGGCCAGGTGTAGCTCTTGGAGGAGGTTCTCTGTCAGGTGAGATGGCTTCAGGAAATGCCTCGCCCCACTTGTCTGTCTGCCCACAGACTGTCGTCTGGCCCCCATGCTCCCCACATAAAGGATAGGCTTGGTGGGGAGGGAGTTTAGGAAACCAGGTGGAGATAGCCATGCATACAGCCCCAGGAAGGGGTCAGTGTGCCAGCTCACTAATAAATAAACTCATTCATTAGCACGCTGCGGAGGCTTGAGTGTGGCCATGTAAGCCCTGTTTTCTTGGCCTCGACTGATGGTGGAGTCGGGGAGACAGGCTACGTGAAAGTCCCTTTGGGATTCCTTCCTAGCAGCCAGAGTGACAAACCCGCCCAAGTGCCCACTAACCTTCATTGAATTCAAAATCAGGTCCTCTTTGAGCAGCTTATAAACTACCATGAGGGAGAAACAAGGCCAAAACACAACTGGCATTGTCAGGAGGCCCAAAGAGAGCAAGCAAGACAGGATGCCGGAGCCGCCAGGACATGGCAGGAGGTCAGCGTCAGAAATAACAAGAATTCTTCCCTCC
>NW_011494924.1:2126547-2152250 GCF_000754665.1 Bison bison bison | reverse complement strand
CTTCCCTCCCAGATTAGGCAGAGAGGAGGAAAGTGTGGCGAGGAAACCCTCCTTCCTTTGAACTCTCCAGGCAGTGCTGTTGTCTTCCTCTGGGTCTGATCTAGCAGGAAGGGGCCCTTGGAGCTGTGCTGTCACAGGCTAGGGGAGCAGTCAGCCCTGACGCTGCCCTGGGAGGCACTGTGGCTGGAGGGAGTGACAGAGAGCTCAGGCCTCACTCCAGCTCCCCTCTCCTCCACTGAGCACCCTTAAGTTTCACCTCCTCAGAGTGTCAGTTTTCTTTCCTGTGAGATGGGGACAGTTATACTAGGTAGATGGCCAGTTATACTAGGTACATTGTAAGACAGTGAATGCAAAGGTATCTTACAGTGACAAGTCTCAGAGGACTTAATAAATGGTAATAATCATCATTACTATTTGCCATAAGGCAAAATTTACGTCTTAGCTCTTTATATTTTGAGACTCACTAGTGAGTGAGGTCCACCCCACCACCCCGTCTTTTTGACTTAGTGAACAAACAACAACAACCCATCTTTTAGAGATACTAGAGAACCATCAGACTAGGGCTTGAACACTCTTTTTTTTCCTTTACTTTGTTAGCTGGGTTATTTGCTTTCCTTATATGTAAAAGAGATCAGTATTATTTATGAGGCACTGGAATCACTGAGAGACAAGGATAGTACTGTGAAGCTTAAAACCTCAATAATAAATTGTGGGTTTAAGAACATCATCAAACTTGGGAGGGGCAACTGGAATTGCTTCTAAACAGAGAGTAGTTTATGCATAGATTAAGTCTTTACTCAGAGTTAGGTACTTTGTAAATACTTGTTGAATGAATGGTTAAGTTATTTAACACAGGAATATAAAGATAACGAGATTGTTTCTTTTTAAAAAGAATTTTTTTTTAAAGAATTTTTTTAAAAGACTATTTTTTAGGGCAGTTTTAGGTTTGAACAGAATACTGTCACTTTTTAAAGTGTCTATTGCATTCTAAAGGCAATTTTTACTATGTTTTAGCATTGAAGTCTCCCCTCTCCCTCCTCCTCCAGAACGGCTCTGAAATTATGATGTTTAATCAGAAGCAAAATGTAATTTGACCTCTCAACATTTAAGCTTTATTATGAGAAATGCATCCATGATATAAATTGAAGTAAAGCTGTCCTTATATTTTATTTAAACCTACTGTTCTCAATTGTGGAATAGTTGACTTAATGACTCGAACATTACTGTTGTACAGACGGAGCCTATGACATGTGTTGGCTTTGTTTGGTAGTGGGTACCGTGACCATCACATCTCTTTTTGTTCTTGTTTACCATTTTGAACTTATTTTACTTATTTTCTTCTTACCTTCCAACATACTTTAACCTCTTTAATCATTCAGGAGGTTCTGTAACTGTATTTTGCTAGGCTCTCTTTTAACTTGCACTGGGTAGCTATACCTTCCTTGTTGAACTGCTATTGTGTTTGTTTTAAATACATTTTTAGGTTCTTTTAGGCTGCCAGGAGTTCCTGTTTGCTGTTGTAGGTATGTTTGCCTCGGATTAGCCAGTCTTTCCCCTTCTGGTGTTTTATTTCTAATATGATGCTAGTTTTGAAACTTAAATTATTGCCCTTGTGAGGATTAAATGAAAAACAGAGGAAATGGATTCTGGAAGGTTTGTTGTAATCATTAAAGAGGCAGAAAAACAGTGTAACTCTGGGATTAGATAATCAGGGTTCAGATCTTAGTTTTGACACTTAATTAGTTTTGTAACTCTGGGCAAGTTACTTTTCTCTAAGACTCAGTTTCCTCAGCTATTAAGTGGGGACAGAAGAATACCAGTCTCTTATTACAGTTGTTACAAGGATTAAATGAAATAATGTATCTGAATCACTTCGCACAGTGTGTGGCATATGCTTGTGTTAGCTGTTAATTATATAGCATTTGTCCATTTTTGCCGTTAAAGGATTTTTTTTTTTTTTTTGCTTTCTTCCTATTTCTTAGTCATATTAGAATAGGAAAAAGTTGCCAGATAAACTGAATTCAGCCTAGATCAGATGTTAGCCTGACAATTGCTGAGTAAATGACCACAGTACTATTATCCTAATGAGTTTCATTGGGATAACTGTAGTGTCTGTGGATGAAACATGGAGTTGAGATATCTTCACCTCTATCCTTCTGTAACAGATTGTTTTTTCAGTATAAGAAAAGTTTGTAGAGAATGCTATCACTATGGAAAATGGAGAGAAAAGGGGGAAGCTACTATTTATGTAAAAAGAGTACATATACACATAAGCTTGTGTGTGTATAGATTACAGCTGGAAGGTTTCATAAGAAGGAACTTGGTGGTTAGGAGATGTAGGTTGGGACAGAACTTATGTTTGTTTGTTTTTAACATGTGCATGTATTATCTATTCAAAACAGTTACTAAACAAAGAAAGGAGTAGATTGAATGTGTAAGCTTCAAGGTTAAGTGTCCTAAGAATTGACCTTCATCTTGGTCTGGACATTCCAGGCAGCTGACTTGTCTAAGTTGTGGGCCCCAGCCTTCAACTGTGCTTTTTCCTTGAAGAGACAAACGCAAAAGTTCTTCATAACAAGACAACTTTTCTGTCTTTAACTATCTAGAGAATTTGATTCACAAATTCAGGGCAAAAATAAGTTGAACCTTTAGTTAGCTGAATTTGGTGATGGTGGATGAATGGACAGCCCTGTGGATTAGCATCTTCTTTTCCCAGTAGAACTCGTGGTTATCTTCAGCACGCTTCCTGTTGATGAGAAGACTGCTTGTTTTATTTTTGTAACTATGTGTGCTGAAATTTACTGTAGAACTTTATATTTGATAGTGTTTTCAAATTGTCATCAATTGTCTACTGAACTAATTAGGTTCAGTGTTTTAGGAGTAATTAGAATTTGCCCTTCTTCCATTTACCATGCTTGAATCTATATTTTTTGAAACTCTTAGTTATCAGCAAAATTAGGTGGAGGTTGCAGCAAACTTTGCTGTTCCATTTCTCTCAAAAGGCAGGTATACACACTTGGCTGAAATTTCTACATCAGGCTGTTGTGAATACCATAGTTCTCCTGAAGAGAACATTCTTGTCATTTTCCAGGCTTGGAAAGGAAGGGTTTCCAACTGGGAAGAAAGAAAGGGTTAACTTCTGAGAGACTCATCTGTTCTTAAAGCCAAGGTGCTAATCTTAACTATGCCCCTTCTTCCTGAAAAACATTCAGTGGCTCTCCTTTGTCTACTTGGTAAAGCCCAGACTGTTTAGCCTGACATTTCAAAGCCCTTCATGACCTTTCTGGCATATTTTTCTGTTTCCTATACTTGTCTTTCCACAAAATTTAGGTATTGTTTCCTTACAAGTGCTGAGCTTTCCATGGCCCTGTTTTTGCTCATAATGTTCCGCCTGCTGGAAATGATCTTATTAATCTTTTACCTGTCCAACTTCAGCTCACCTTTCCAAGCCCCAGGTGCAGTTTCATTTTCTTTTTTTTTTTTAACTTTTTATTTTGTATTGGGATATAGCTGATTAACTGTGTTGTGATAGTTTCAGGTGAACAGCAAAGGGACTCAGCCATATGTATATCCGTTCATGTATCCATACATGTATCCATTCTCCCCCAGCCTCCCCTCCCATTCAGGCTGCCACATAACATTGAGCAGAGTTCCATGTACTATACTGTAGGTCCTTGTTGGTTATCCATTTTAAATATAGCAGTGTGTACATGTCCATCCCATACTCCCTAACTATGCCTTCTCTCCATCTCTCCCCCCAGCAACCATAAGTTCCTTCTCTAAGTCTGTGAGTCTCTGTTTTGTAAGCTCATTTGTATCATTTTTTTAGATTCCACATGTAAGGAATGCCATACAATGTTTCTCTTCCTCTGTCTGACTGACTTCAGTTGGTAAGACAGTCTCTAGGTCCATCCATGTTGCTGCAAATGGCATTATTTCACTCTTTTTAATGATTGAGTAATCTTCCATTATATATATATATACCACATCTTCTTTAACCATTCCTTTGTCAATGGACATTTAGGTTGCTTCCATGTCTTGGTGATTATAAACAGTGCTGCAATGAATATGCAGTGTTTCATTTTCCATGAAGTTTTCTCTGACTCCACTCAGCCAAAAGTAATCCTCTCACAGCCCATGGCACTTTGTGTTCCTTTTGGGACACTTACTAAGTTCTCTCTTAGAGCTCTTGGTCCTTGGAAGCTGGGCTCTTGTTAACCATCACTTTAATCTCCACATAGTAGAAACTCAGTTTCTAAATGAGTTTCTAAACTAAATGAGTAGAAACTCATATGTTCACTGAGTGAATTAAATGTCAGCCAGCATCTTGAAAGTGTCTTTAATTTGCTTTACTTTTTCAACCCAGATAACCATTTGACTTGTTATCTGTAAAGGCTATAGAACAAACTGCTCTGGAACAAAAAACACTTCACTCCGTGTTGATACAGTTAGTAAGTTTATGATCTGAGAAAATCTGTGCCTTTTAAACCTCAGAGGGCAGGTGTATTAACAAAACTACAGAATTTTCATATAAACGAATTCCATTACCTCACTATTGCTGTTGATGAATTGGCCTCTGACAACACTTAAGCATCAAAACGCACAGTGTCTTTTCAGGTGGAGAGGCTGACATGAGAGATTTGGTTAACTTTAAGAAAAATCTTATGAAAAAAGGACTGTTGAACTTTCCCTGGTTTGTTTCTGCCTTGGAATATACTCTATATCATATAAAGTGGCCACATCTTTTTCCATGACCTGTTTCTATTGTCACAAAATGTTATTTTTTAGGCACTTAACAGAGTTCTGAGGTTATAAATTTAGAATCACAGCATCAGCAAATCCCAAGGTCACAAGGGACTTTAAAGATCATGTAGTCAGCCTTCTGTCAGATAGATAGCCAAGTTGTGAATTCTCTGCTTTTTGAGGTCATCCATTCTGTTATTTGAATCTTCAGAAACTCTCCTGTTAGAAAGTTTTTACTTCCAGCATTCAATGTTGAGTAATTCTTTCTCCCTCTGTGACCCACCCATGGGTTCTGATTCTACCTTTTGGACAGTCTAATCACTTTTCTGTAATATTTAAGGCAACTGTCCTGTTTTTCTCCAGGTGAAATATCTTCTGATCTTTCTTTGCTTCCTTTTGTCTCTTAAAATATAATGTTCAGAACTGTAGACATATTCTAAAAGTGGAGTCTGACCTCTGCTGAACAGAACAAAAATCTCACTTTGTACATGAAGATATTATATTTGCATTACTGTATCTAAAAATCACATTAATTGCGGCGGGCAGCCTTATCCTCTTGACTTCCCTTGAATGTATACTGTCATCATAAGCCTGTGAGGCTTTCTCACACCCAGACAGGAGTGGCACACCTATCCTGTACCCTACAGCTGTTCTTTTAGGCCCAAGTGCAGGGTCTTAGATGTGTCCCTATTAGAGTCAACCCATTGAAAGAGTCTATGAAGTATTTTTAGTTCATGGTTAGGTCATCTGACATATTTGTCTTCCTGCCCCACTTCTTGCAGTCTACAAATTTGATAAGTTTGTTTTCTCTTCTCCATCTTAGTCATTCATGGAGATGTTGAGGCAGGCCAGGATGGAATCATTCCATTGGACCATACTATTGCTAGTAGGTTTAAATGGGCATTAATTGTGTATGGAGATAGGATTGTCAGTTTAGATCAAATACTCCATAATTGTAATAAAAATTGTCTTTTAGGTGAGTAGTCTTATTGTAGCTGCTTAGTAACTGTTTAACAAGAGATAATAGAACTATGTATGGTCATAAGAGTGAGATTAGGAACTAGCTTAGAAAATTAGTGACCCTGCTTATATTCTTATATATGATAAATATAGTATTACATTTATTAATTAATAAAACATAATTCTTACATTCTTGGGGCTTCCCTGGCATCTCAAACAGTAAAGAATCTGCCTGCAATGTGGGAGACCCAGGTTCGATCCCTGGGTCAGGAAGTTCCATTGGAGAGGGGCATAGCAACCCACTGTAGTATTCTTGCCTGGAGAATCCCATGGGCAGAGGAGCCTGGTGGGCCACAGTCCATGGGGTCAGAAAGAGTTGGCCATGACTGAACGACTGACGCTTTCTTTCTTCTATTCTTATGTAAGGTATTAAGCAGAGAACATTCTGGACTGATTAGAGGCAATATGGTATAGGGGAAAGAGCCCTAAACTTGGCCCTGAGATGTTTTATTCATTTATTTATTCAGCAAATATATATTGTGTGCATACTATACTTAAGCCTTAGATATACAGTGATTTAAAAAAAAAACCAACCAAGACTTTGTGTTTGCCATCAATGGAACGTACATTCAAATGGGGAAACAATTTGATAATTATACAGATGAAATCATAATACTTTCTGTGATCTATCTTCTAGACAGGTACTGTCCAACAGAAATAAAATACAGGTCACACACTCAATTTAAAAGTTTCTAGTAGCTCCATTTTGAAAAGTGAAAAGAAAAAAATGAAACTACTTTTAATAATGGGTTTTCTTTAACTCAGTATACCTGATAATATTTCAACATGTAAACAATATAAAAAATTTTGAGATATTTATATTCTTGAACTAAATCATTGAGATCTTAAACTTATACCATATCTCAGTTTGAACTAGCCTATAGCTCAATAGCCATGTGTGGCTAGTGGCCTTCATACTGGCCAGCAAAATACTATCCCCACCTTTATAGACTGCTCTATGGTATTGGGAAAATCACTTTCCTTATTTAGAACTCCTGTTTTCATCAGTAAAATGAAGGATTAAGACTTACCTTTAAACAGCTAAAAGTGGTCCTTTTCATGTATGAGGGAGTCATGCAAGGTGCTGTAATAATCTGTGTCTTCATGAGTGGTACTTATATGGGTATATATGTAAAGACTCATCAAGCTGTATACTTAAGATACATGTACTTTTCAGTATCCATGTTATCACTCAATAAAAGGTTTCTTATAAAATCACTTCTGGTTATTTTGATTCTGTGCCCTTCGATAAAATTTCTCAGATGAACTGACCTTCAGTGGAAACATGTGACATGAAAAATGCCAACAGCCAGTGACTCTTTATGTCTTCTTCCCACCCAGGATGTGTCTAGTCCGAATGAAGCAGGAAGGCCGGAGTGGGAAATACATGTGTCGTATCATAGTTCATTTTATGTGGGAGGATGTTGAGCAGCGTGGCAGAATCATGGGGGTAAGTGACTGCTGTCAGATTCTGGTCTTGGAAAACTCCATTGAGCGATTGCCTGACTTGAGTTGAAGTTCTAGAATTTGAGTTGAAGTTCTGATGTCAAGTGGTAATTGAACTCAACTCACTTTTGCCTCCGTGGATTTTGACAAGCTCTGGATACTTTCTGTGTTTGCACACATTATCATGGTTTGTCAGTGTGAGGACATCCTGTGTTCAGAGATGGCATTATTAAAAAATAAATCATGGTGATAGGAGGGATGGATTTCGTGAATAGATAAAATCAAATAATAATCCAGTTTTAGGATACTGTACCTGATACCAGTTCATTGTTCAGTTCACAATTAGTTTGAATAGAAAGATCCTGACTGGGGGCCTGCAGTGTCCTCAGGAACTTAAAAACAAGCTCCTTGATCGCTGACAACCTATAATACTTTGGCAAGGTGTATACTGAAAAGGTCCATTAGTATCTTTAATAACCTGAGAAAGGAGAACCTATCGTGTATGTATAACATAGAATATGATGACAATAGAAAGCCAGAACCAAAACATTAGAATACAATAGATTATATAAGTACCAATCTCTTCCTTTGTGTATATTGTATATTTTGTGTATCTATACCATGTTTTAATAGATTGTAATTCTTTGGTTTTTCCGTATCATTGCCTCACAGCTTGGGAGCATCTAAAGCCAAACCATTAGACAGGGTCATGCAATGGGGTGACCTGATTTCTTTCATTACAGAGGAGAGTTCTGTGGTTTTGTGTGTATGTATTTTATTATATATGGTATCATTCTCTGTGCACTTAATTGCAACTTTCTTTTTTTTTAAATGTGTCTTGGAGGTCTTTGCGTGCTGCGTGGGATTTAAATGGGAGATCTCCCTTTTTTCACTTTTATCTACTGTAATTATTTTCACACACTTCCTATGTTATTGTCTAATGGTATCATGTGCTTACCCTATGTGTAAAATTGTAGTCTTTGAAACTAAATGGTGGAAATGATGGTTTCCTTTGGAGAATTTGGATTGAGGGTATTTTCAGATTCTCTTGTCTTTGAAGGAACCAGGTATACAGAAAGCACAGGAGACATGGGTTCACCTTTAGATAGCTTCATTGACACTTATATGCCTTTCTCTGGGAAAACAGACCATCAGCATTTCCAGTCATTCTAAAAAGATGATAGTCTCTTTCAGAGTTTCAGCTGCTGTCATCATCGTCATCATGATCCATCCAGTGGAGTCAGTATTCCCCTGTCTTTGTAATGTACTCTTTGCTTCATGTTTCTCCCTGTCGTGCCTTACTGCTGCCCAGAGTGGGATCAACAGCCTTTAAGCTATTCATCCTGCTGAGTGTTCCACATTCTTTCAGGTACTTAGCAGCCAACTCTGTGGCAGTACGCAGTGGATATACCGTAGTGCTGGTGGTCTCAAATCATCCCTTTTAATGATGACCAGTGATACCCCCTGGCCAGCCAAAGTCTGTGCTGACTGCCATGCAGTTACACGGTGGTTCTGTTAGTCTGTTTTCCTATCACTGTTGTCTAAACTCTTCTGGGAGTTGAACCACTGGAACCATGTGGGCCATAGCTGTCCCCGGCTTGAATAGCCTTATGAACCGTAGGTTGCTGATTGCTAGACCACAGGAACCTTTTACTGTACCCCACTTCCACCCCCAAGTGAATTTCTTTTTGGATCTGCATATAAATGGGGCTTCCCTGATGGCTTAGCGGGCTAAGAATCCACCTGCAATGCCTGAAAAGTCCCATGGACAGAGGAGTCACAAGAGTCAGGCCTGACTGAACAACTAAGCATGCATGCACACACACATATATTTATCTCCATCGCAGTTTTCAGCACTTTGAACCTTCTCCCATGTTACTTTATATATCCCTTCTACTTGACTGTATGCTTTATAAAGGCAGGAAACCTATCTTATCCACAGTTTTTTGTTCACACAGTGAAAAGTGGTTGAATAAATGCTTGTTGAATAAATGAATAAATTGAAATTTATTCTGAAATTGTTTTAAAGCCAACTTATTTGTCAGATAGATCATACTTGGTTCGTTAGTCTCTGGTTCAGTTGTCTATCAATGCAGTCCTGCAGGAATTAGCCTTTCCTTCCCCCCCACCCCATTTTATCTAACCATTTTTCTGTCTGAATTGTTCTAGATATCATGCTGTCTTAGAGAGAAGTGTGTTAGATCAGCATTTCTCAAACTTTAGTGTACCTGCAGTTCACCTGGGGATCCTGTTAAAATACAGATTCTGATTCAGTAGGTTGGGGGTGAGGCCAGAGAGTCTCTCTGCATTTCTAAACTCTTCAAGGTGATGGCAGTAGCACTGGTAGGGCAGGATGGGGAAGGAGCAAGCACACTTTGAATAGCAGGGTTTTAGATGATCCATAATGCTCCCCAAGTGTAGACTGTTAAATTTGTCTTCATGAGAGAAATGCCAAGCTCCGGTTTACTTACAAAGAGTATAAAAGACGATGATTTAAAAATAATGGAGACTTGAAAGAGTTGAGGAATTACTATTCTTATATTTCCATTATAACTGATTCGCTCCTCCCTTTCCAATGTCATGCTATAAATAGACACCCTTTATACAGGCAAGACAATTATATGTTAGCCAATTCTGAGTTGTGAGTGTGATTGTGTGTGTGTGTAGAGGGGACCTCAGTCTTTGGTATGTGTACAGCCTAAAGAAATGGGAAGATTAGGCTGGACAAGAATGGCATGTGGCTGGAGAAAAGTAGTAGGCAGAAGCAGCCAGTCTGGCCTGGTTCTGACCCTGGCTGGCAAATCTTTTCTCCTCCCTTACTTCAGTTTCTTGGTTTAAAAAAAAAAAAAAAAACACTTGGGGGGGCGGGTGGTTGCATGATTTCCGAGTTTCTTTTCCAAGCTTTGAAAGTCTATGATGTGAAGGTGGTAATTTGCAAATCTACTTCTGTGTTATTTGGCATCTTTAAGAAAACTCATCTAAAAAGTAAAATTTATAAGACTGATCAATGTAGTGGTGATTTTTCTTCTGCCAAAGAATTCTTAGAGCCATTACATTGCTTGAGTGGACTGGTGTAAGGAAGATTGAGAATGTGAATTAATGACACATTAGAAATCTGGGTCAAGAAATCCTTTGAATTAGAGTTCCAGTCTCATTTGGTGGGAAAATTTTCACTTTCCAAAAATTTGCTTTTTACCAGCTGTTCAGGAGCCCAACTATTGTGAAAAATAAGGCAGCCTCATATATCATCAGTGAAGCTGGTATATAAAAAGCAAGTGTTAAATTTGAGGTTACAAAAATCACATCAATAATGTAGAGAGGTCTCACTTTTAAAAAAACATTATTTGGGATTTAAACATATAAATTAGCTGTGGAAATAAAGTTCATTATATCACCTCATCTGGTCTTGTTTTATTTCATTAACTGGTTCTTAAAAACCTTTGTGAGCTGAGTTGCAGCTGAAGAGGTTGGAGACCATTTTTCCTTGGGCCCTTGCCTCACTCCTGAGTGTTGGTAAGAGTAGAGAGCTAAGACTTGACACAGCTGTAAAAACAGACAGCGCCTTTGGCCTCAGCGCTTTCTCCTGGTGCAGGCAGATTTCAGATGTAAATTTCACTTTCTGCCTCTCCTACTAATGAAGTAAGTTTCTTTTGCTGGGTTTGCAGCCAGGTGTGTCCAGTCTTGTGGCTAACCAGGGGCGCTTTACTTAATTTTTCCATTTGTGACATTTCAACCAAACTTAAAAAACAAACATAAAAATTAGCTCAAGGCAGTGGCTCAAAGTGTTAATGGTAACCTTAGGCTGGCTAAACGACTTCCTCTCAGTTCTGCCCTGCCAGACATCTCCACCTTGTGGCTTACAATGAGCAGGTTTAAGCTTTCCAAACTGTGGAGACAAGGTGGAGGGGGTGGGGATGGGCTTTAGTTAACTAGTTGCACATTTATCTCTATCAGTGGTCCCTGGCATGACAGTTGCCTCAGCAACATTTCTTGCTGAGGACAAGAAAACTTGCTGAGGACAGTTGCCTCAGGTGATTTCTTGCTAGCAGCCTTCTGGGATCAGGATGAACCTCCTGTGACTACACTCTCCTGCTCCTCGCTCTAGCAGAGCTGCTTGATGGGGGATGGTGTAGAGGGCCTAGAAGGAGGTAGAGGAGCTGTGGGCTGAACTGGACTCCTTTGTAAAATTCTACTTTGATTTTCAGAACCAGCATTTTGCTTTGCAAGGTCCTCTGTGATCATACTCCAGACTACCTTTCCAAACTCATTTCCCCTAGCTCTTCTTGAGCCTTAAATATGAGAAACCTCTAGCACGTGTGCCTGGCACACAGTAAGCACGCAGTGAACATCGCATTCCGTCGTTGCCGCACATCCTTTTCACTGCAGCCAAGCTGAATGTCTTGCCCTTCCTGTGTTTTGTCTTTGTTCACGCCGTATGAGTATACTAGATTGCCCTAACATGCCAGCCTCAATTCCTCCACATCCCTCCCCCTTACTTCAAATTGGAAGCCAATCATGGTTTCCCCTAGCTGTAAGTACCTTTTTGATTTACCTATACCCTTCATTGGAAAAGACCCTGATGCTGGGAAAGGTTGAGGGCAGGAAGAGAAGGGAGCGACTGAGGACGAGATGGTTGGATGGCATCACCGACTCAATGGACATGGGTTTGAGCAGACTCCGGGAGATGGTGAAGGATAGGGAAGCTTGGAGTGCTGCAGCCCATGGCGTTGCAAAGAGTCGGACACGACTGAACAACAACATACCCTTCTTCTGGCTCTTAACTGCTTCTGTTTTGCATCACTGTCATTCGTGACCACCTTCTGGGTGAATTCCTGGGGGGTGGGATCACACTTATCCTTCTTTGTACTCTCCAAAGTGCTAGTCATTGCTCCTTGGCTGAATGTATGCCTTCTTCTGATGAAAGAAGACAGTTCTGAAAGCCCATTATAAATTTTGGAAAAAGTGGAGTGGGGAAGTATCCTTTTTATTCTGAGAATATTTATTTACTCATTAGTCTTAAATGTGGGAAGAGAAAGAAATGAGAAATTATCTCCATTCTCAGTTTTCCTTTTTCTTTGTTTATGCTTTCTCAATCTTCTAGTGGAATTATTTGATTGGAAAAAAACAAACAAACAATTTATACACAAAGTACTTTATGTCTCTAAACCAGCAAAGGTTTTGAGTCTATAAAAGGTAGTAGAATTATTTATACTTTAGTTTTTCTGGAAATTTCCTTCCAGGCTTCTATATTTCCATTGCCATGTCCTCCCTCCCCCCACAAAAATCTTCATTCAAACTCCTCTGTTTTACCACGAGGTAAAAAAGTTTGCTATATCTCTAGGTCAGAGTTAAAGCTCACTGCCAAAGGTATTGTTTAAAAGGCAAGGACCACTTTAAAGATATAGTTTTTTGTGGCCAATAATATGAATGGTTGAGTGTAAATACAGAGCAGTCCCCTGGGCTCAAAGCCTTTAAAATAAGAATACATGTTTGTTTTCCAGTATCAATCGTTCTTTTGAATGTTTTGTAAATGTCCTGAGCAGTTGGAATGGATACTTAGTTATTAGGGGAGGGAAGGCTAAATTCTTAGAAGGCAGAGCAATTCTATTTTGGAATTGGCTCATGAGTCTAAGCAGGGACCAACTGAAGATGTACCTCTAGTGGATAAGTTCCTTTCTCAACACAGGTTTCTTATCCTTAGGCCTTAATAGGTATCAAGAGTGCATAGAGTACCTTCAGTTCAGTTCAGTTTAGTTCAGTCGCTCAGTCGTGTCCGACTCTTTGCGACCCCATGAATTGCAGCACGCCGGGCCTCCCTGTCCATCACCAACTCCTGGAGTTCACTCAAACTCACATCCATCAAGTCGGTGATGCCAGTCAGCCAACTCATCTTCTGTCGTCCCCTTTTCCTCCTGCCCCCAATCCCTCGCAGCATCAGAGTCTTTTCCAATGAGTCAACTCTTCACACAAGGTGGCCAAAGTACTGGAGTTTCAGCTTTAGCATCATTCCTTCCAAAGAACATCCAGGGCTGATCTCCTTTAGAATGGACTGGTTGGATCTCCTTGCAGTCCAAGGGACTCTCAAGAGCCTTCTCCAACACCACAGTTCAAAAGCATCAATTCTTTGGCGCTCAGCTTTCTTCACAGTCCAACTCTCACATCCATACATGACCACAGGAAAAACCATAGCCTTGACTAGATGGACCTTTGTTGGCAAAGTAATATCTCTGCTTTTCAATATGCTATCTAGGTTGGTCATAACTTAGCTTCCAAGGAGTAAGCGTCTTTTAATTTCATGGCTGCAATCACCATCTCCAGTGATTTTGGAGCCCCCCAAAATAAAATCTGACACTGTTTCCCCATCTATTTCCCATGAAGTGATGGGACCAGATGCCATGATCTTAGTTTTCTGAATGTTGAGCTTTAAGCCAACCTTTTCACTCTCCTCTTTCTAGGTGTGTTTTTTAACATTTATTTGGCCTCACTGGGTCTTGGTTGCAACACGTGGGATCTAGTTCCCTGACCAGGGGTTGAAACTGAGACCCCTGTATTGGGAGTGCAGAGTCTTAGCCGCTGGACCACCAGGGACATCCGTTTAGGTAGTTTTCTAACTGATGGGATGCCTGGGTGTTTACACCCAGGATGCTTGTCTAATGGCTCAGGCATCTGACCTTCTGAGTGACATACTGGGTTCACTCCACTTCAGGGAGGGTCCTTGAAAGAAGTTATAAACCTTTCTGTATTTGAAATTATAAATGGTGAGTTTCCTGAGGTCTAATTCCTACTTGTTTGTCTTTGTATTTCTACAGTGCCTCAATGGAGCTTTGTCTTTAGTAGGCATTCAGTAAGTGTTTCTTGACTAAATGAGTCAGTGAATTTGATACCTACTCTTTTATCTTCAGTTTACCTCCTGAAATTTCTGTAGAAGAAAAGTGACCATTTTTGAAAATTCCATTTGAATTTTGAATTTTTTGAATTTGAATTTTTCCATTTGAAAATTCCATTTTTCAAAGCCCTGGCTAACTCGGTGCACTGACAGAGTCCTGCCTTTCCCTAATACCTTCTTAAGTACTCCTCATGCTAAGTACTCCCAACTCAGCTTATCATTTCAGAACTATTTACCTCTCCAACCCATCATTTTTTTTTTTTTTTTTTTGCTTCCAGTGTCTTTTGTACCATAGTTCTAAAACTGCTTAGAGCCATGTTTCTCAGGCACAGCTAAAGCCATTTTCCATACCTCTCTTTTAGGGGTTGCTAATGCTGTGTGTTAGTTGGGTTTCCCTGGTAGCTCGGCTGGTAAAGAATCCACCTGCAATGCAGGAATCCCTGGTTGGATTCCTGGGTCAGGAAGATCCCCTGGAGAAGGGAATGGCTACCCACTCCAGTATTCTGGCCTGGAGAATTCCATGGAGAGGAACCCGGCAGTCTGCCTGTTCTTGTGTTTGTCTTACTTCTGATGTCATCACCACCAATCCAGTCCCCCAAGCTAGAATTCTTAGAGTTGTCCTCAACTCCTGCCTCATCCTCTGCATTCAGTTGTCTTGTTACTTTTCCACCCCAAATACCTCTGGATTTTATCCTCTCTTCTTTTCTATTGCTTCATGTCAGTCCTCATCATCTCTTCTTTGATGGGCATGGCCTCCTATCTATTAATAGTTCCGGACTTTCCTCCTCTCATGAACCCTGCTGTCATTTAAGCTGCCAGAGATGTTTCTAAATCCCACATCTGATCATATCCCTCCTCTGTCTAGAAATCTCTGAGGGACAAAATTCAAACTTCTTAGCAGTGACATATAGAACCCTTTGTAGTTATATTGGAGGATGTTCTTGTTCTTAGAAGATACCTGCTGAAGTATTTAGAGGTGAAATGTTTTGATATCTGCAAATGATTTAGCAAAAGAAGAAAGGGTATGTGTGTATGGATAAAGGTCAAACAAATGTCACAGAATACTAAAAACTGTGAATCTAAAGTTCATGCAAGTTTTTGATGTATTCAGTTCAGTCGCTCAATTGTGTCCGACTTTTTGCGACCCCATGAATCGCAGCACGCCCCACCTCCCTGTCCATCACCACCTCCTGGAGTTCACTCAAACTCACATCCATCGAGTCGGTGATGCCATCCAGCCATCTCATCCTCTGTCGTCCCCTTCTCCTCCTGCCCCCAATCCCTCCCAGCATCAGGGTCTTTTCCAGTGAGTCAACTCTTTACATGAGGTGGCCAAAGTATTGGAGTTTCAGCTGCAGCATCAGTCCCTCCAATGAACACCCAGGACTGATCTCCTTTAGGATGGACTGGTTGGATCTCCTTGCAGTCCAAGGGACTCTCAAGAGTCTTCTCCAGCACCACAGTTCAAAAACATCAGTTCTTCAGCGCTCAGCATTCTTCACAGTCCAACTCTCATATATTACTCTACACCTTTTAAAAAAATAAGTTTGAAGCTTTCTGAAGTGAAAAATCGGGGGAGGGGCCTTCACATTCTGTCTCTAGCCCACCTTTCTAGTTTAATTCCCAACAAACTTCTACATGCAAATGGTCACGATTGAGCATGTGCACAAACACACTGAAACACACGTTCCACTCATGCTGCAGTTTAACTGGTGTTATAATGTTCTGTGTTCCTTTATGCCTTCATTCACACACTTCCCTCTATCTGAAATGGTCGTAACCCTGTCTCTTCTGCTCATGGCACTCTTAAGACACAGCTGGATAGTACCTCTTCCAAGAAGCTTTTCCCAGCAACCCCCAGTAATACTAGTATACTTGCCACTCCCTTGTCTGTATTCCTCCAGCACTTTGCACAAACTTCTGAAATAGGGCTTATCATTGCTATACTATAATTATGGGTTTGTGTAGGTCATACCCATTATATGGAATGAGGATCCCAGGATCCCTAGTGCCTAACACAGAGTGCCTAACGTAGTTACCCTTCAGATGCTTGTTGGGTGTATGAGCTTGCTTCTGTTATTAATCCCTGGCCACTACTATCTCCCAAATACTGACTTAAAGATCGCTTATTGTACCTGGATTCGGTTTCTCTGACCCATCCTCCACCCGCCCCCCCCCAAAAGGTTCATGTTTAACTCTCTGCCCAGCCTCATGGATTCTCTGGCTCTCTCATCATTTATACTTTTAATCCACTTTGTAGGATAGATGAACCTTAGAACATGAGACTTGGAGCCTCAGAGATTCTCTTGGTCTGAAGGTGTTCAGGTGTGGGTATTTTGGAAAACTTCCCCAGGAGATTTCTGATGCTCATATCAGGTTAAGGACTATAGATTTGTTCCCACCCTCTCACTTGCATGGTGAGGAAATGAAGTTTCAGAGAGTTCATTGATTTGCCCAAGGTGACGCAGCTAGCCGACAGCAACATGAGGATCAAAACTAGGGTATGCTGATTCCCGTCCAGGGTCTGCCTTACTGTACGATGACACCTCTTGGGGGGTCGGGGGAGGGGGAAGTCAACTTCATGGGAGGGTCCTTCCTCCCTGTCTTTGCACCGGAGACTTCTAAAGACCCAGAGGACAGCTTTCCTTGGGTCTAGAAGTGTTCTGTTTCTCCAGTGCAGTCCCACGCCTGAGGCCCCTGTATTCAGAATTTCTAATCCAATACGGCAGAGGTTTCCTACTCCACAGGACTGATAGAGATTAAGGGAGGGGAAAAAAGATGAGAATGCGAACAATGTTCTGAATGTTTCTTTTTCCAGCCTTTAGAGCCTGAATGTCTCCACATCGTCTGAATTTGCCTTAGTTGATTTTACAATTATTTTTCAGAGACTCCTTAGTTATTTCTTTTTTTTTTAAAGACTAGAGGAACACCGTGCTTGGAAAGGCTGGGCTGGGAGACTAACAAAGGCAGTATTATACTGTGCACGGCAGAGCCAATAAATGAATTCAGGAGACACCTAGATGTGTTTCTAGAGGAGGGCATGAGGGGGAGGGGTCTGGTGCAAAGGCAGAAAGGTGGGATTAAGATAAATTAAAATGGGGCCAGCATGTTGGATCAGGGGACAGCCTCTTCCTGTTCCCACCATCGCTTAAAATTTTTCATTCTGCTTCGTTTGAAAGTTAAAAGTAGTCTTGACCATATAACCTCATACTCTCCCATCCCCCACTGTCTGTTTAGGAAAAGAACTTAAGTCTAAGGGCTATTTCAGCCTGATACAGCTATGTTTATTACTGGAGTATTACATCTATGGGACATTCCTGGGGAATCTTAGACTGTTAAAACTGGAAAAGAACCTTGAAGTAATCTAATCTAGGATTCTCAAAGTGGCCTCCAAACCAGCGGCCTCAGCACCACTTAGGAACTTGTTATAAATGCATGTTTAGGGCTCCACTCTGGATCTGCTGAGCGAGATACTCTGGAGGCAGGGCCCAGCAATCTGTATTTTAAACTTTTAATTTTATATTGGGGTATAGTGGGTAACAATGTTGTGATAGTTTGGGGTGAACGGCGAAGGGACTCGACCATACATATACATGTATCCGTTCTCCTCTAAACTCCCCTCCAGGCTGCCACATAACATTGAGCAGAGTTCCCTGTGCTATACAGTAGGATCTTGTTGGTTATCCATTTTAAATGTAGCAGTGTGTACATGTCCATTCCAAACTCCCTAATCCCTTTCCTCCATCCTTCTTCCCCCTTACCCCACCCCCCCGCAAGGCAACCATAAGTTCGTTCTCTAAGTGTGTGAATCTCTAAGCAATCAATATTCTAACATACCCGTCAGTCTGAGGGCTACTGCTCAAGTCTGATCCTGTCATTTAAGTGGTGGAGAAGCTGGCTCTAGGAGAGCTGAGTAAGCTTGAGTTGGAAACCAGCTGAAGAACAGAACTCAGGGCTCCTGACGGCCAGCTCTTACTCCTCTCCCTGTGAAGAAGAGCAGGATCTGGGCATGGACTAGTGACGTGTGAAAGGGGAGAGTTTCAGCTAATGCAGAAAGAGTTCCCCAATAGTAACAGCTAATGTTTACTGAGCACTTTCTCTTGGCTGTGCATTTTTTAAGCACCATTTCAATTTATGTTTACAACAGTCTTAGCTATGAGATCCTATCCTCATTTTACAGATGAAGAAACTAAGGATCAGAGAAGTTAGCATTAATATATTAGTTCCCTATAGCTGCTGTAAGAACTTACCACAGATTGGTGGCTTAAAACAGTAGAGCTTTGTTCTCTCATAGGTCTGGAAGCTAGAAATCATATTCAGTAGGCTGTGCTCAATCTGTTCTTTGCCCCTTTCAGCTTTTTGGTAACTGCTGGCACTCCTTGGCTTGTGGCCACTTCACTCTGATCTCTGCCTCTGTGGTCGCGTTGCATTCTTCTCTTCTGTCTGGGTTCAAGTACCCTCTTCCTCTCATAAAGATGCATGCGATTGCAATTAGGCCCACCTGGATAATCCAGACTGATCTTCCCATCTGAAGACCCTTAATCTAATCACAGCTGCCAAGTCCTTTTTTGCCATATAAGGTAACATTCACAGGTTCTAGGAATTAGGATGTAGCTATCTTTTAGGAGACCAGTATTCAGCCTACTGGTTAGGTAACTTAACCAGACTTACACAGTAAATATAAGAGCCTAGACTGGAACCCAAGCCTGCCAGACTCTAGAGCCCATGCTCTTAATCTTTACTCTGTACTTTCTGAAAAGGTCACTGCTAAAAACTATGGTTCTAGCATTAGCTTTAGATTTTTTTTAATGTTTCCTTCTTCCCCAAACTTGCGTAATATTACTTGTCACATAACTCTGAACCTCTGCATCCTTAAGCAGCTCTGGCCCTGACTCCTTCAGTTAAATTACTAGAGGGCAGAGCTTGTATTCCCACCGCCCCCCACACACACACATTTAAAAAAATGGAGATATAATAATAATTCATATATCATAAAATTCACCATTTTGAATGTGTTTTTTAGTAAATTCACAATGTTATGCAACCATCACCAGTGTCTAATTCCAGGATATTTTCATCACTTCAAAAAGAAACCCTGTGCCTGTTAGCAGTTACTCTCCTTTTTCTCAGCCCTTGGCAACCACTGCTTTCTGTCTCTATGGACTGACCTATTCTAGGCATTCCATATAAATGGAATCATATAATATGTGGTCTTTTGTGTCTAGTGTCTTTTACTTAGCATAATGTTTCAATGGTTCATCCATGTTGCAGCATGTTTCAGTAGTTCATTAATTTTTATGGATAATCTGTTGTATGGATATACCACATTTTATTATCCATTCATCAGTGGATTGGCATTTGGGCTGTTGCCACTTTTGGCTTATTTGAATAATGCTGCTGTGAACATTCATGTAACTGAACATATGTTTTCAGTTCACTTGGGTATATACCTAAGAGTGGAATTGCTGGGTCATACGGTATGCTATGTTTAGCTTTTTGAGCAACTCAGGTATTGTATTTCATATCAAGTTATTTGAGTTCCTAGAGTGACATTGTTCATTTGTTCATAATGAAGTAATATTCTCATAACCTGTAATCTTAATCATATTTCTGATCTAATTGCCAAATAAATATTTATACCTACAGTTTTTGACAGTAAAGAGAAAGGATGGTGTGGTATAATAGAAGGAGTTCTGGCCTGCCCGGCTATTCTGTGGGTGAGCTTGAGTACGTCAGATCACCTCACCTCTCTGGGGAGGAGGGCTAGATGATTTCTAAATTCTCTTCCAGACTTAACATTTGCAACTCTGTGAAAGTCTGAAAAGCTAGCCTTGTGTTAAATCCCAGAGCTTATGTTCTGTTTTTTTAGCAGTTCATCATTCTCTGTCTGATTTCTGTTCCCAGACACAAACAAAGTTTTACCCATCCATCCATCCATTTTATTGTGGTCTGCTAGCTTCCAGGTACTATGCTAGGCACTGGAGATAGAAAGATGACAAAGATATTGTCCCTGAATCCCCAGTCTAGTTGGAGAAGACCAACATATAAACAGGTGATTACAATGTTAAGAGATGATGATATTTTAAAATTGCTCTGCCCAGAGTAGAAAAGTCTGGGTAGATGACATTTGCATTGTATTTTTTCGGATGAGTGTTCGCTAGACAAGAACATTTTGGTTAGAGCAATGGTACAGGTAAAGGTAGAGTGGTGTGAGAGGACAAGAGCGTGTTTGCCTTTGTTAGATGGCTTTTTTCCTTCTTTTCCTGAAGTGGTGAAAACAGACTGTTCAGACTAGCTCCGTTTTGAGATCCTTCTGTGTGTCCAGTATCCATAGACCCACCAACTCAGTGGCCTGCAGAAGAACATATTTTGTCTAAGTCCTGACCACCTATAGGTCTTCTTCCCTTTTTTCTAAGAGCACTTCAGACTCAATTTCTGAGTCAGGAGATTCACTGAGTGGGTAAGGAACTTTGATCAAGATTTGGGTTTTCTCCATCATACCAGCTTAGTTTGCTCTTGAAAATGCCCTTTCATCCCCCTAAGGGTTTTAGCTACATAAAAATGTTAGGAGCATAAAATTTTACAATATGATCAGCATAGCACAAACTAAATTTCTCACCTTTGACTAGAAACATATATATGGAAGGCTTTGTGTTTTAAGCTGCCCCCTTCCCAGCCTCCTAGCCTTCAGGAGAGGTCATTGTACAGCTCTTTCCATGGTCACTGTTCTCTTCCTTTTTACTGGAGGGCAAAACTAGGGCAGAGAAATAATTTTTATTCACTTCTGAAAGGTTACAGTAATAAAGAAACTCTTGTTAACATCAGAGAACGTTGCAGCCAAGAGTTTTCACAGTCTGGCATTGTTTATTTTACATGTAATTTGGAACCTTCTGCACTCTTAAAATATTGGCACAAAAATGTTTTAACTGTTGAAGTGCTTCATTGCATGCAGTGGTGGTGTGGCGTCAGAGCGGCAGCTGGACTCTGGAGAGCCGTTTGCCCCGTTCCTGTTGGAAAGAGAAATGGTGTAATCTGCATACGTGTGCGTGTGCAGATACACATTCACTTGTGTATATATGAGCCTCTCTGCATTGACAATTAAGAACTTTCTCTGCCCTGATGAACTTCTGTGCCTCCCTTTATTTAACAATGAGAAGGGTGTAACAATCCCGCTTTCCTGTTGCCGTGGCTGCCAGAAAGTATAGCACTTCCCTTATTTGGATATTTTGATATAATTGTTCATTATCCCCTTTCTCTCACACACACTTTGTTACTTAACTCTTTTCTTTTACTGTTATCGATCAAAGGATTTTTGTTGTTGTTGTTGTCTTGTTAGGTTGAAATTAAGATTTGAAAATAACTGCAGAAGGATCCCACATGAGATGGGAAGACTGCTAGGCTGGTGACTGGGCTTCCTGAGGTCCAGGTCCAACTTTGCTCCCAGAGTTTGGAGGACCTTCTTCTTCCCCCATCTGCTTTGTGTCCTGGGGGCTTAAAATAGAGCTATATATTAGCCTGGCCCTTGCTGAGACCCAGGGGCTCCCCAGGGCTGGTGATGCTCTTTGTAACCTGTCTGGGCTGGGGACAGTAGCCTGCTGTCCCTAAGCTTTTCTTCCTCGAAATCTGACACCTTGTTCCTTGGCCTCCACATTGGAGCCTTGGCAGAAGAGGCAGAGGTTACCCCCACCAGGTGAGCTCTGCCGAGCTGTCTCCAGGCCAGGCCCTTCTCCAGGGACCTCCAGCAGGGGGCTCCTTCTCCAGGAGTTCCACTGCAGCTCCGAGTAAAGGATGCTCCGCTGGCATGGGTACCACAACCACCACGCCCTGCTCCCACAGGCTGTAGACTTTCTGTCACAGCCAGCCAGGGATCCCGCACCCTCTAGCCCAGATCAGCTTTCAGTGCCCACCAACAGAAGATGAAGTGCTCAGGACCTTGCAGTCCTTGGTTCAGTGAGCTCTTTTCCCTTTTGGAAAACACTGCCTTTGGCTTCTTGACCCACAAGAGCAGTGCCTATGATGGAGAATCCAGAGGAGTACGTGCACATGCAATTTCGGGCAGAGGAAACAGGTCTTTTCCTAACAGCCTCGTGAGGGCCCCTGTGTCCTGCTCTCCCCCTGTAAGGTATGGGCACTTTGTGCTTAACTGTCCAGAAACCATTTTCCCAAGCAGTTACCTCCCATCACATGGGCTTTGGAGCCAGACAGACCTGGGTGCTAATTCCTGCTCAACCGTAGTGTGGCCTTGAGACCCTGAGAAAGTCTCTTTACCTTGCATTTCTTTCTCTGTTCACCACACAGTGTGTGATTTAAACAGTATGATCTGGTAAAGACTTAGCACAGTACTTGGCATATTTTAATCACTTGATAGGATAAAGGCACTGTGTTGGGACCTTTTCTACAGCACCTGGCATGGGCTGCCTTATTTCATGAGGATTTGTGTACATACCTGTCACGCCCCACTGGGTTCTGATTGCTGGAGGATAGAGATCGTATCTTTTGTCTTTGTATCACATGTTTGCCTGGCTTGGGTCACAGGCATAGCAGACACTCAGTCACTGCTAGCTGAATCTATTAGGATGTCTTGAACAGACAGGGCCGGCATGATTGTTTTAGTTTCTCCATTTGAACCTGGGGAAATAGTAACCCCTTATTTTGGAGCCTTTGAGGACAATTTAAAGCGATATGTGTGAAGTGTTTGGAGTCCTTTGAAAGGAAGGTAGTGGGGAAATTAATGGTGTTTTTGCTGTTCTTGGGAAAGCCCTTTGTGGTTCCCAGCGAATAAATTACTTAGAGTGAGTTTTCTAACACCTCCTATTCTGCTCTGTTCACTGAGGCTTTTTAAAAATAATAATAATAACTGTCTGCTGTAATGCTTTTTTGCTGTAACTTATATATAATTTTGGTTTTGGACTTTTGACCCCTTTCTGCTCCCAGGGGAGAAATTTCTATCAGAATAATAAAAGGTGTAAACTGTGTGTGTTGCCCTTTTTCTGGGCCTGGGGTAGTTCAGCCTCTGGGGTTAAGAATCAGCGGGCTTGTGGTTTGTACCTGGTTACAGGGCAAGTAGGAGACCATTCCCATTAAGAGCTCAGTGGTATTCTAAGTGTCTCCCCCACTCCCATTCCTTTGCCTCCTGTGCCCTTTTGCTAAAATTCTTCAGTTTTCACATGAACTCTGTTTTTTTGGGGATTGTGAGCACATTTGTTTATGGCTGTACCTCTTTTCTTTCAAAGACAGAAGATGTTTATCATCTGCTCTACTTTAGGTCCCCAGCTGAGTTGCCTAGCAGAGAGGATCCTCTCTCTAGAGGAAACGGGATGGGAGAGGGGAAGAACCATTCACTAGTCTTGGAGCTAGAAGAGCAGGGAACTAAACTTGGTTCTACCATTAGTTAGCAGATGCAGAACTTGGACCAGGATATTTCTTTTCTTTTGTCTTTAGTACTTATTTTATTTACTTGTTTGGCTGCACCAGGTCTTAGTTGCGACATGCAGGATATTGGTTATGGCATGTGAACGCTTAGTTGTCGTGTGTGGGATCTAGTTCCCTAACCAAGGATCGAACCTGGGCCCATTGCATTGGGAGTGTAGAGTCTTATTAGCCACTGAACCACCAGCAAGAGTCCCTGGACCAAATCATTTCTAAAGATCTTTCCAGCTTGGGGGAAAAAAAATCTGTGAGATAAGAATTTTTCAACCCAGGGGAGAATTTACAAGAATGAATGGTAGTTTGCTACAATTCCTGTGTGTTTGCTAAGCCTCTCTTGCCCTGTAACCCTGGAAGAACTAGCCCTGTTCTTAATAGCCTCAACTCAAAGGCTCATGAGAGACCAGAGTAGTTTGAGAACAAATGTGGGTTTCAGACATGCTAGAGTTGTCTGGTCTGAAGCAGTGGGTAAATGTGGATGTCAGAAGAATCCCACTTGGCAATGACCCCCCGCCCCACCCTGCTCCAGGAACTGTGTAAAGGAAGTCCAGGCTGCTCTAGCTGGGGGTAGGAAGCCCCAATCAGGACTAGCTCTAGCTGATCAGATTTGCAAAGCAGTCACTGATTATATTTTGTGCAGGTTCAGTGACTGGCAATCTCCTAGATGCTTGTCAACCACAGGGATAATCCCAATTCAGCCTTTTCAAATTGAGGATACTTAGTCCTGGCCAGGAAAATGGCTTGTTCAGTGTCACATATTAGTAGCAGGGCAGAGATTAAAACTCACTGCTGATTCCCTCGGTTGCTCTTTTCATTACATCATCCTGTCACCTTTGCCATAATCCTGCTACCTTTACCATCCCTAGAACTACCATATACTCCCTCCATTTTTGTCTTCCTATCTTACAGACCTCATTGGTTATTCTTTTAAGGTCAGTGTTCCTGTGTGCAGGGCAGTGCCTCGCACGTAATAGGCCTTTATCAGATGTTAGTGGATGAGTGAATGAACTTACCCAAGTCTTTCTAACCCATTCAGGGACTTCTCTCTCCATAATAACTTTCTCCATGTCGATTGCAATCTATTGAGCTGATTTTGAATGTTCGCAATATGTGTTACAACCGTGACATCTGCTCAAAGGGGCAGGAAGAACTACAAGGAGTGCTTCTTAAAAACAACCACTAGCCAGGCTTCAGTTGCCTTACACTCACCTAAATTCACTGTCAGCAGCTTCACTGGTTCCCTGCCTCTCGACTCTCTTCACCTCAGATCCATCCTGCAAATCAATTAACAGCCTAGTTCATCTTCCTAAACGCTACTTACGCCAAATACTCATCACACAGCAACACCCAGTGGCCCCGCAGGGCCTGCTAGATGTGCACCGCACCCCTCAACCTGTCTTCAGGCCCCTTGTGATTCACCATCATTTTTCTCTTTCCTGCCTGCCCCACTTTTCTTCCAGTCTCTTCCTGTCTTCGCCTCCTTCCTAATTCATCCAGATTTACATTTGTGTCTTATTCTACCAGTGTGACTATAAATTCCTTTTCCTTTTTTAAGTTTACTTATTTATTTGTTTTTGGCTGCACTGGGTCTTCATTGTTGTGTGGGCTCTCATTGCTGTGGCTTCTCTCATTGTAGAGCATGGTTTCTAGGCTTTGTAGGGCTCCAGTAATTGTGACCCATGGGCTTAATTGCTCCAGGGCATGTGGGATCTTCCTGGACCAGGGAAGACACATGTCCCCTGCATTGGCAGACGGATTCTTAACCACTGGACCACCTGGGAAGCCCTATAAATTTTTTAAGTACTAGGATCATGGGCATCCTTGAGTAATCTCCTTAGTGGGCAGTGCAGAGCATGGCACATTATAAGTATACAGGAAATGCTTCTTGATTTAATTTAACAAGTAATTTTGTTGCATGGTAAGGGGCTTCAAGGGGAAGAAAAGACTGAAGTAAAGATAATCCTTTTAAAAACTAACAAGTGTATTGAGATATCTGTGCTAGGTAAAGTATATTCTGAATCACATTTTCTTGATACCTTTTCCTCAGCTACTCCCCTGACCCCTTCTCATCTGGCAGGGTTGCAGAGCAGAGTGATACACATGGAGGCCTGGGGCTTCCCAATCTCCCTTCCTACAGTGCCCAGATCCCCTGCACCATCAGGTGTTCTCTCAGTGCCTGCTC
>NW_011494924.1:2100100-2126447 GCF_000754665.1 Bison bison bison | reverse complement strand
ATGGCCTTATCTTCCAGGAATTTACAGTGGAGTTTCCATCAAACATCCCTGGTTCTGTCCTTGAGTAGTTCTTCACATCACTGCTGGCCAGCTGTTAGCAACAGCAGGCTCCCAGCCCATCCCCATATCTGTACACCACACACAGGCACTTCTCATCTTAGGGATCTTGAATGACAGGATTGGAGTAATAGCACTAAATTACTATCTAGCATCCTGTGTGTTTTGTTGTGCTTATTGTGAGCCCTCCTCCCTTCCTAGAATGTCAGCTCCAGGAGTTCAGAAATCGTGTCTTATTTATTGCTGTCACCTCAGCTCCTAGAACAGTGCTTGGTACATGGTTAGCACAAATATACATTTATTGAATGATGAAGGTATTGTTGAATTTTTTTTTCCTTGAGGTCCAGCAACATTATTAATTTGTATGGCTCTGTTAAGGATTGTTTTCACGTAGTATTCATTTATCCACTCATTCATTTATTTGGCTGTTGGTAGAGAGTATATTATAGAGAAATGATCTTACAGGGTTTACAATCTAGTCTCTGCCAAGAAGAGAAATGAAGTTGAATCTTTCATAGGTTAATTCCCAAACTCAATAGATAAACAAGTAAGATAGAGTTCACCTGGTTTTTGTTGCCTTATGTTCTGTTTTTGCCACAGACTTTACCTAGAGAAGCTGGCCCAGGGCAGGGTTGAGCGTGCTGACAGGATGGTGCAGGAAGCTAGGCAGCCCCCGGTGCCGAAGGGAAGGACGGAGACTGTCAGGCCCTGGGCTCGTGGCGGAGTGGGTCGGGCTTGTCACCTCCTGTCCAAGGCAGTGTCAGAGACTTGGAGAGCACTTGGGCTCAGGTCCTGCCTGCTATGTGTCCCTGGGCACGGTCTTAATCTGTGTGCCTCCGTTTTCTCGCTGTAGAATAGGAGTAGCTGTGTTACCTGCCTCACCTTCCAGCAGTGTGGAGGGTGAACGAGTCACCACACGGGAGACTCTCTGAACAGTGCCTGGGACTGAGATAGGTGTTTGATGCTATAAACTTTATTACTTAACTGTTAAGCATTTTTTTTTCTCATGCAATAATCTAAAAAGAAAAAAGGCAATTTTGCATAGTTTGAATGGAAAAACAGAGACTCAGAGATCTGTCTTTCTGAGTCACAAGGAGGGAAATGGAGCTTTTGGGCCCAGAATTTACTTAGACTTCAGAGCATTTCTTAGGTTTGAGTGGGGCTTGAATACTAGAGAGAGAGCATCTCTTAAACAGATAATAGCATTCCAGCATTTGTTTTTCTTTTATAAAATGCCTATCCTTTTAAGAATGTTGTATGGGAAAAAGAAAAAAGAATTACCTTAAGAGATGGGGTTGCAGAGCTTATAAGGTTAAGTGTCCTTCCATTGTCAGGGGGTATTTGGACATCATTCTTTGCCTCACCCATGGATCCCTCATTACTTGAGCATGATTAATCATATCACTCCTCCTCAGAATCCAGGCTCAGCCATTCCCAAGATACTCCTGAAATTAATGAAATTATTCGCTCAGTCATGTCTGACTCCTTGCGACCCCATGGACTGTAGCCTACCAGGCTCCTCTGTCCATGGGATTTTCCAGGCGATAGTCCTGGAGTGGATTGCCATTTCCTTCTCCAGGGGATTTTCCCAACCCAGGGATCGAACCCGGGTCTCCTGCATTGTAGACAGACACTTTACCGTCTGAGCCACCAGGGAGTCAAGGTTCTATAAGCTACCAGCTGAACAGCACATCTGTTTTGAGCCTTAAAAAAATGTTGGACTAGGAGTCAGAACACCTTGTTTCTGTGAACATCTTGAGTGTTTATGAGCTGAGCGATAATTAGGCAAGTCATCTGACCTCTCTGAACCTTTGTTTCCTCATCTCTACAACAGGGAACAACTTCTTTCTCAGATTACCACAGAGTCAGTATTTTGGAAGTTGTATGGTGCTGAACAGTAAGCAGTAAGGAAAAAACAGTGACAGATAAGCATTCTGTGATCCAAACAGAACAATGGAAATGTCCACTTTTCTGTTTGGGGCTGTGGACTTTGGTCTGACTTCCTCTGCCCTGCTTGGGTCACCAGTTAACATGTATGATTCAGTTAATTAGGGTTGCCTGTCTCTTTCGTTCCCCATTCCTGCATAGAAGGAGAATTCATGACTGATAAAAGGGATAGGAATCTCAATATCAGGAAGGGACTAGATTTTGGATCTTCTGAAAAACCATTGTGGTCCAGGTAACATGATGTCTGTCTTGGAGTCGCTGAGTGGGAACAGACTCTGGCTGGGGCCTGTGAGCCCAGTGTTGCCTTTAGGTCCTCTATTTGTTTAGATCCTCAGCACCCAGGGCAAGTGAAGAGTGCCCAGGCTCTGTTAGCAAAGAGCTCTTGAACTTTTTAAGTATCCATTTTCAACTGTTTGGCTTGTATGTCTATGCACTTGAGATGGCCAGCATTGATGGGGGGAACAAGCATCCTCTGGTTTTCCACTGTCCCCAGTCTGCCTAAATTTAATAGAAGAACATTAAAAAAGCTAAGTTGTGCCTGCAGCTTTTCTGCACTTACAGATGGCAGTCATGAGGTCCAAGGGGCAATTGGGAGCCTGCAAGTGTCTCTGGAAACCCCATGTGTCCATATCTTCTTGCTGACTCAAATCAGATCTCATGGTTTCAGGTAGAATGCAGAGAACCCAGAAGAATGACAATCACTGACCCATAGTGAACAGATTAGTGAGAGAAAGGGGCCCGGGCTCCTCGGCCCTGGTGTGCTATACTGCTGCTCCGTTGGAGACGCCTGCAGGCTCAAGCTAAATACACATCTTGCTCGTATTACATCTTGTCCAAGTAAGATTTTCCATTACCCCAACATAAGAGACGTTGAGGGCACCGTGACTGCTAAAACCCTGCAAGACTGGTTGTCTGTGCTTAGTGCCGCCAGGGTCAGCAAGTCAGCAGCCGAGGATTGCATGTAACAGTTGCATTCTTTTTCTCAGCTGGCACTCAGTAAGGTCTGATTCTGTGCAAGTCTCACCTTCTGCTCCACATTCACTTGATAATCAAATCCTGTTGATCTTGCTGGACTTTTTCCTCTTTATTCCTTTTGTCACTTACATTAATTCAGTTTCTTACCAACTTTCACCTGAGCCAGTGCAGCAGCCTCCTGGTATTCCTGCCTCCAACCCTTCCCCAGGTATATGGTTTGTACTTGCCAGGTTACTTCTCAAAAACAAATCTATGCAGGGGCTTCCCTGGTGGTCCAGTGGTTAAGAATCTGCCTGCCAGGCGCAGGGGACACTGTTTCGATCCCTGGTGCAGGAAGATGTCACATGCCTTGTGTGCCACAAGTACTGAGCCCCCAAGCTGCAACTACTGAAGCCTGACCACCTAGAGCTCATGCTCCGCCACAAGTGAAGCAACTGCAAGGAGAAGCCCGTGCACCGCAATGAAGAGTAGCCGCCACTCCCTGCAGCTAGAGAAAGCCCATGCACAACAAAGACGAAGTGCAGCCAAAAATAAAAACAAATTAATTAAAAACACAAAAAGAACAAGGAAACCCCAATCTATCCAATAGCACAGGGAACTATATTCAATATCTTGTAATAACGTAAAATGGAAAAAGAATCAGAAAAAGAATTAAATATAATTATCCATATTTATATATGTATGAGTCACTTTGCTGTACACCTGAAACTAACACAGCTTTGTAAATCAACTATACTTCAATAAAACAACAATAACAACAGATCTCTCCATGCAGCTTACTGTGCTTAGAACTCTTCTTTGTCTTTTCTTCATGTGGCATTCAGGGCCATCTGCAGTCAGACATAAACTGCCTTTCCAGCTCTGCCTTCTTCTTCCCATCATGAGCTCTTTGTTATAGATTTTCCTCTGAGGATGCTGTAGTTGTTCAGCTCTCTGTGACTTTACACATGCTATTCTTTTGGTCTGAAAAGTACAGATCCCTCTTCATGCTTTAATACCCAGTGTAATAAATATTATTTCATCTCTGAAGTCTTTGAGTCCCCAGACTCACCATTGCCATTTTTAACCTACGGTATGCTGTTCCAGTCATTTGTTGTCACATAAGATTACAGATTTCTTGAGGACAGGTACTGGGTTTTACCTGGTTTCATCTTATACACCCAGCATGCCTAAAATATGATAGGCACTCAGTATATACTTATCAAACATGTTGAAGGTGATGAAGAATTCTGCATTCAGACAGCTTATGGTCTAGCAAGGAATATAAATTGCTTCATGACACTACAGCTCAGAATCAAGAAATACCATGAGAGGTTTTAATGAATACATATACATGGTTAAGTCACAGATTGAAATACTTGTGTGGGAAGAACCACTTGGAGTTATCTTTTATTGTGGTCATTTTAACCACTCATAGGTATACAATTTATTGGCATTAAATACAGTCACAATGTTGGGTAACCATCACCACTGTCTATCTAGCCCCCAAATTTCTTCATCATTCCTAGTAAAAACTCCATGCCCGTTAAGTAAGTCCCCCATTTCCACTCTGCCCAGGTTGTGGTAACCTCTTCTACTTTCTGTCTCTATGAATTTCCCTGTCTTGGGTACCTCCTATGGGGGAATGATACATTATTTGTCCTTCTGTGTCTGATTTATTTCACTAGGCATGATGTTTTCAAGGTTCGTCCATTGAAACTGGAGCCTATTATATAGAGTGAAGTAAGCCAGACAGAAAAACACCAATACAGTATACTAACACATATATATGGAATTTAGAAAGATGGTAACGATAACCCTATATGCAAGACAGCAAAAGAGACACAGATGTATAGAACAGTCTTTTAGACTCTGTGGGAGAAGGCGAGGGTGGGATGATCTGAGAGAAAAGCATTTAAACATGTATATTATCATATATGAAACAGATCTCCAGTCCAGGTTTGATGCCTGAGGCAGGGTGCTCAGGGCTGGTGCACTGGGATTACACAGAGGGATGGGATTGGGAGGGAGGTGAGAGGGGGGTTCAGGATGGGGAACACATGTAAACCCATGGCTGATTCATATCACTGTATGGCAAAAACCACTACAAAATTATAAAGTAATTAGCCTCCAACTAAAATAAAGAAATTAAAAAGAAAAAAACAAGATTCATCCATATTATAGCGTATATCAAAATTTTATTCCTTTTTATGTCTGAGTAATATTCCATTGTAGGTATATACCCTTTTTGTCTATCCATTCATCTGTTGATAAACACTTTGTTTGCATCTGTTGTAAATAATGTAAATAGTGTAGCTAGTGTAAATAATGTTGATACGAACATTGGTATACAAATATCTGTTGCAGTCTCAAGTCTTAGTTCTTTTGGATATATAGTGAGGAGTGGAATTACTGAGTCATAGGGTAGTTCTATGTTTAACCTTTTGAGAAATCACCAAACTATTTTGCATAACACCTGTACCATTTTACATTCCCACCAGTAATGCATGAAAGTTCAAATTTTCCTGCATCCTCATCAATGCTTGTTGTTTTTCTTTTTAAAAAATTATAGCCATCCTAGTAGGTGTAAATGGAATTATCCTTTGTTTATGCTTTAGATAATTGTCTTGATAACTGGTTTTAACTTGCTTATTGGCCATCAGTGACCACTGAAAAATTAAACAGTTTTCACTTTCCAAATCTTGTATTTAATGACAGAAAACCAATGCGTTAGCACTTGTTTGCAGAGCATAAGTCCTTTCTTCAATTTGGAAATATAAGCAGAAAAGCACTTCTTCGAAAGTTTCCGAATTACTCTTCTATAGCACTTGTGATAGAGCAGGTAGGGATCAAAGGCCTGTTAATGTTTAATCTGTTCACATCACAGAGTTAATCAGCTATTATCTTGTTAGCATGAGAAGGAAAAACTTCAGTCGCCCACTTGATGTTTTCTTACCCTGGTAACCACAAAATTCTTTCTCTGAATTTCAATCACAAACTCCTTTTTACTTCAAACTGTTTGTGTATGCATTTTGATTCAAGCAGATGGTAGTAATAGAACTAAAAGTGGTCTTGAAACTTGTTTCAGTGGAAGAGATTGCTTTGAGAGAGGTATGGCGTTTCAGAGGTGATGTGAAAACAGACTGAAAGAACAGGAGTTGGACGTCCTCAAGCTAGAGTAGAATTGTGTTTGAAAACCACGAAAGCAGCAGCAGCATGTATCAGAGTTGTTCAACGCCTTCCCAAATCTTCGTACTCAGGAAATCATCTTAAGATTGGTAAAGTGCCTGGGCATCAATAATATAAGAGGTAATCATGACAGGAAGTACTATACTGATTCATTTTAGAGACATGTGCTGAGCAGTGTGGCCATCTTTGCCCTCAGGGAGTTTGCATTCTAAGGCAATGAATGGGTGGGGGGACAACTTGTAAACAGATTATTAAAATAATACAGTAAGTCTTCCTGATAAAAATGTTAACAGAAAACAGTAATTTTTTTCTATAAAGTGGGGACAGTAACACCCCCTTTTTAGGATTATTGTGAAGATTAAAGAAATAACGCATACAAAGTTTTTAATACAGTTGCTGGCACATGGCAAGCATTCAGCAAATGTTAGCTAATGGTATTATTATGGAGAGGTTTCATTGAGTTGATGAATGAGCACGCAACAGAGACCACAGCTAATTTAAACAAGCAAGGGATTACTGGGGGCTAACTGAGGCTCATAGGATGGAAAGGACAGTTTAAGGACCGGCCTCAGGTAGGAAAGATACAAGGGAGTCAGGGATCCTAGTGTTAGCAATAGGGAGTTAGTATCCTCTTTGGGATGATCCAGCTTTAGCTGTCTTTTTATCTTTGGATGTTTCTAGACAGAAACAATAGTCTGATTAGATTAGCTTAGATTCTGGGCCCGTCTCTGTCTGTGATGAGGAAACAAAGTTCTGGGATCAGCGGCCTACTAGCTCATGGAGTGGGAGAGGAGTAGGAAGGCCCCAGGGAAGGGATACAGAAAGAATGAGTGATGTCCATTCAGGTAGTATCAGATACTTCCAGGATCCGCTGATCCATTGAGGCTGATGATATAAGCCATGAGGCCAACCTGCGGAATAGCCTCTTGAGTATTTCTGTTGGCCATAGAATCAACTGTCCTGCCTTGTGACCGGTGCCAACGCAGTGTGATCATTCCTATCTGACATTCTTCACTGAAATTTATCTGGTTTCCTCATGTTTATTCTTAAGTACTGTAGCTAAAACAAAAGACTTGACTATTACAATAATAGAGGAAGGAAAACTTTCGGAGCTTTGCAGACTGCATTTCTTTTGATATATTCAGTTATGATTATCCCTATCACACTTCTCAGCTCATAATCAGGAATTTGCTCTGGGTCTTAATTATGACTCCATAGTCAGACCCTCCTTCATCCTGTTATTTTGTCCTAGATGTGCTACTGTGCATTTGACCTTGTTGAATCTCGTCTTGTTCCTAAGATGATTTTTCAACACTTCAGAGTCATTTCCATTTTACTTTTGTTTTCCAAAGTACTGAAATTAGCAGTTGGAGCTTTTTGCTTATGTGATTCTCCATTTCCGATATGACTCATCAGATACAGAAAGGTGTGATAACTGGAGAGAAGACGCTAGATTTAGGTACCAGCTGTCTGAGATAAAAGTTCCAGCCCTGACTGCTAACACAAAAGCAGGGTGTGACTTTGGGGCAAGTTACTTAACATCTTTGAGCTTCTGTTTCCTTGTTTATAGATTCAGGACAACAGTCAGTCTATGAGATCTTGGAGGGCAAGGTTATTATGGTTGTGAGGCGCAAATAAGATCATACACATGGAAACATTGTCAAATCGAATGTGATGTATGTTCATCATTGCTGCCTCCACTATCATAATTATGAGCAGTACAGAGAGGGCCCACCCCGCCCCCGAATTGTTTCCTTTAGGATATCGTGCTATCAGTGCTGTTGTTAAAAGAGCCACTCTTTGAAGCCGGTGTTGATACCACTATCAATATGCATGAGATGTGTTCAGAAACTTAAGAAATTAGAGATTATGGCTATCTCCCTCTCACCTTGTATGTCTTGACATGGAAGAAAATTAACTTGGCGTGATAGTTTGATCTTCCCAGGACCTTACTGTACCCCATCAGCTTCTTTTCAGGGTGATTACGGGCTTGCGGATGTGTTTGAATGCCTTGTCAAGAGAGTAAATGACTAACTTCCACAGACAGCCATCTCTTGCTTTGCTGTTTTCCAAGCCTGAGGAAAAGGCTCCTGTACTTTGTAACCATTCAGAATTTCATATTGAGAAATTCACAGCTTTGTTTTTTAGAACATTATCAAGCTATACAGATCTTGAGTATTCAGATCCCAAGCAATAAAACTGGGACTTTCAAAACATACAAATAAATAATAAGGAAAAATATTTTTAAAGGCATTTCAGTGTAGCAAGCTTCTCTTTGTGCATTAAACGTTTGAAATTATTTATTAAGATGAGATGTAAGGATTATCTCATGCCATGTTTAAGTTGGTTTTTCATCACAACTGGCACATGTTATACTCAAATGTTCACATTTTCTTTTAAAAAAAGGAAAAGAAAATGTCCATCTTTTATGATTTTTCCTTTTCTTCTTGGTCTTAACACAGTTTTCCCTGGACCTACTGAATGCACACACAACACACAGAGTTGTATTTGTTGGGTTTTGTGATCATTGCTAAAAGATCTTCGGTAGACCTTTCGTTTATAATGCAAGTGAGTTACATGCACACGTGTATTTGGTCTCTCCATGTGCCCTTCTGTTTTCACTGTTGCTGTGTATTTCTCATAATACTGCACAGTGAACTCATTTCTAACATTACACTGGCTGATGTTCAGTGCACATTAGCCTGTTGCCACGCAATAACTATAGCCTGTGGTGTTGACATTGCAGTGTTGGTGTTGTCATTACTAATCCCTAGAAAGACAACTGAGACTTGACTCGCTATCTTTTGTGCTGCATTATAGCCTTACATTGAATTTGATACTTATGCTTCAGTCAGCAGTTCTAGGCACCCTTTATCATTCTTTCATTCTAATAAATTCTTATTAGCCTGCTCCTGTTAGCAGCTTTGCCTCAGTAGCCTTAACGTTTATTATTACCTTCACGCTCATCAGTTCTTGTGTTGCCCTTGCTGACTTTCTTTCATTCTCTTCTCCTGCACCATAATTATACCTTTGTCCCCAGTTTACCCAGGAATGGGGCTTAGCTTTTACTGGAGACGTCTGATGTTTTAATATTAGTAATTGGCCACTGATCACCCATCTGGTAGCCCACTCCTAGCTACCTTTGTAATTGGGAATATCTGAGTTGTTTTTACCCACAACCATAGCGGCACTGGTGGTAAAGAACTTGCTTGACAGTGCAGGAGACACGAGACATGGGATTTATCCCTGGGGCAAGAAGATCCTCTGGAAGAGGATTTAAAATGGCAAACCTGCTCCAGTATTTTGGTTGAAAAATTCAGTGGACAAGAGGAGCCCAGCAGGCTACACTCCATGGGGTTGCAGAGTCGGACACAACCAAGTGACTGAGCACACACACAACGCCCACACGTAGGAGCTTTTAGCCCTGCCTCCACTGATAACCTGAGACGCAGGCCACATGGAAGGGCAGCCACATTGTTTATGGTGTTTGTTCCAGCATAGGTAAGCATCGAAGTCGAACTGCCCTGTATTCTAATCCTGACCCACTATTTCCTAGCTGTATAACCTTAACCTTCCCAGATAACAGTTTCCTCTTCTCTAAAGTGGGGATAGTTAATAGCACCTATCTCAGTCACTGCGAAAGATTTAGTGAGCTTATGTGTATGAAGCTCTTAGCGTGGTTCTTGGCACGTGGTAAATAGTGAATTATGGGGACTGTTTCTGAGACACTTTTGTGGCACCTGTAGACTGGGGAGAGAGGAGGCTTTTTAGAAGACATCATTTGTAAGCTAAGTCTTAGAGGATAAGAAGGACTTAGCATCCCTGTGGATAAAGAAAGGAGGATTCCTGGCAGCAGTATGCTTGAGACCCAGGAGAGAACATGACATGTTTGTGGAAATTGCACATCGTTTACTCTGACAGAGGGTGAGATAGAAGTAGGGAGACGGGAGGAGGTGAGGCAGGAAAGACGACCAAGAACTAGGAACACTAGGAACCTTACAGAGCTCACGGAAGAGTTTCAACTTGATCTTCCATCAGTCCCTCCATCATCAGTTCCTCCGTTAAGGAGCCACATAAATGTCTTTAAGAGTAGCGACAGGGAAAAGGGGAAAGAGGGCAGCAAACTGGCCTCAGACGAACTGGCATCTCTTTAAAGCAAATATTCCTCCTTGAGAATACTACATTAATTAAGCATGTGCCTTGCAAGATTCATTATTGCTCTACTTGTGCTCCCTGTTGCTTGTCTCATTCATTAATCTGCTGATTAGTAGCCCTGAACTCCTGTCCCCCGCGCCCCCCACCATTTTTGCACTGCCTTTTTAATGCACTGTGCTGCCCCCCGGGACGCAGACTCCAGCCCGTCCCTGGCCCGCGCGTGTTTGTTTTCTTTGCCCCTTGTGCCTGCCTCTGCTGTAACATTTGTAGTATGTGTTAAGTAATCCTTAAGGTAACGTTTTTATTATGTCATAAAAAGTGCACGGCAAATATATTATAACTCATGGACTTTGTTTAAAAATGAACGGATAATTTATTGAGTGTGTTACATGAGCCTCGCTCCCCTCCCCATTTCAGCTGAGACTTGCTGCTCATTTAGCCTAGCCTCCTATCGAGTGCTCCCACCCTGTGACATGCTAGGAAAGCAGACCCATGGTTGGCTAGAAGTGACATCATAGTTTATGTACTCAATAAAAATTTAATTAAGTCATTACAGGAATTGCAGTCATCATTTAACCCTCTGATTTCTTCTGTTTCGTTTATTATTAAACATTCAGTAATAGCAGTCACCAAATCCTGATGGCTTATAAAATATCTGCATGAATTTTAATAGCTTAAATAAATGGGAAAATATGAGTAACTGATATAAAAGGAACCTTTTCCTTGTGGTGGTGCTATATGTATGGGTTTTTATAAAAAAGCAAAGCATTATGGAAAGGAGAAGCGTTTAATAAGAGAACAACCCAGCATTAGCTGGGGAGAGTTTCTCATCTGATTTGTCTATGTATTCATGGGCAGGGTGCTCCATATGGAATTATCTGGCAGTGAGGACCTGCACACCAGCAGACAAAAGCTTAAGTGAGGGAATAAGATCCCAGCAGAGGTCCTGTGTGTTGTCTGTGCTCAGTTGCTCAGTCAGGTCTGACTCTCTGTGACCCCATGGACTGTAGCCCACCAGGCTCCTCTCTCCATGGAATTCTCCAGGCAAGAATACTGGAGTGGGTTGCTATTGCCTTCTCCAGGGAATCTTCCCGACCCAGGGATTGAACCCACATCTGCGTTGGCAGGCGGAGTCATCACTGCCGAGCCACCTGGGAAGCGTCAGCGGAGATTCACCAGAGGGAATACCCAGCCCCCTTGGGCTGCTAGGCTGGTTAGAAGGGCCCTGAAGGGCGAGTGCAGTAGTTCAGGAAGCTGCTGTCACTTACCCTCACCTGTTGCCTGCAGATCATGTGTCTGCGTTGATGGAGCTTCCACCCTCTTCCAGGAAGGGCCCCTTTCATGATCTAATCCTGCTTCAGTGATGAGATCTAAAAACCATTCCTAGCTATGGCAGCTTGCCACCTCTCAGCTGGAGGTGAGGGGAAAGGCAGCTTATAGGTCACCAGAGTTAGAATAGAGAACCAGGAGGTAGAGGATCCTTGCTTATAAGGAATTGGACTGCTCCTCTCCATTCCTTCTGGGCAATAGTGGGCCAGAACTCAGGTGCATCCCAAGAGGAGAAAGGATGCTGTATGTAAATGAGCCTTATTGGAAAGCAGGAATTGAAATTTGCATGTTAATGTGTTGGTGATCTCTGGAAATGCCTTGCACATGGTGAAATTAGTTCTAATCTTGGCTCTGAGACTAAGTTGATGTGGTACTTGGGGGGCGGCGTCCCTTCCCCTTTGGGGTCTCAGTTCACCATTTCCTCAAAGGGATGAGCAAGGTGACGTCTGAGGGCCCTTCCAGCTCTAAAGCTGACAGGTTTGATGTAGCACACAAGCCAGCTCTGCTGAGCAGGTCAGTGAATGTTTACCTCGGACATTTGCTGCCTTTGTGCTCGACATCTCTGACATCATCCCTTGTGGCCCTGATTCTTTTTTTTTTTTAAGATTTTTTTTGATGTGGACCATTTTTAAAGTCTTTATTTACTTTGTTACAACATTGGCTTCTGTTTTATGTTTTGGTTTCTGGCTGCGAGGCTTGTGGGATCTTAGCTCCCTAACCAGGGATCAAACCTGCACCCCCTGCATTGGAAGGCAAAGTCTTAACCACTGGACCCTCAGGGGTGTCCCACTCTGGTTCTTGCACAGTTAGAATGACTCATACGGGAGGAGGGAGAGGAGCCCCTCAGCAGGAGGATGGATTGTAGTCCCACCATCTCGTTGCAGAAGGAAGTAACTCAAGCTCTGGCCTGTTTCTTGATTCTACCTTAGCCCATAGTGGAAGATGGCACAGTAAGAAGTTCAGCAGTTCTGAAATCTCTGAAACACGGAAGGTACTCAGGAGCAATAAAGGGAAGCAGACAGAAGGATGTGACTGGATAGAACACACTCTGTGTGGCACTCAGGCCTTGTGAGGATTTAGTCCTCAGCATGCCAGCCCTAAACCCTGCTCTGGCCGGGCACTAGCCTAGGTGTCGGGGGTGTTGAGATTCATCAGACGGAGTTCCTCATGGCCTTTGGGCTGCTCGAAAACTAGTGGGACAGGTTGGTGCCCTAGGGGACAGGTGTGTCTCCAGGAGAAGTGTGGACAGAGAGCTCTGGGAACACAAAAGACGGACGGCTGTTTTGGCCTGGGTGAAGGTGGGGTGGGAAAGGTCATGGGTTGCACCACTGGCTGCGTCCAGTCTCACATTTTCCAGTCTTGAGTCTCACAATTCTCTCTCTCTCTTTTTGAAAACTGTCCATGACTATAAAGTATTGGAGCTGGTTTTAGTTTTATATAAACAAACCAGAAGGAATTACTCATAATTCCTTGCATTTGCAGAGCACTTTGCAGCTTACCAAGGCTTTCAGCATACATCGTGGAATAAATGAATGAGTGAACAGATGAATGAAGTACATGCTAATTCATTTGCTCTACAAACCAGTCCTCTGTGTAGGGCATTTCAAAGACAAGGACATAGATAGGTTGCTTGACTTGCCCAAGATCGCATCCTAGGTATACAGCAGAATTATGACTTGAACCCAGGTTTTCTGACTAACTCCAGATCCTTTCAGTACTCCTTTCTGCCCTTCTTCAGAGACTAGTGATAAACCACAGGATGAAATCATTCAGTATTTGATTTATGACCCAAAATAAAATCATCTTCCCGGAGGCAGGAACCTGGTGGAATGTCAGGCACATGGACTTGGGATTCAGACTGACCTGGATACTTCATCACTACTTTGCTGTGGGATCTAGAGCACGTCACCTCACCTATCTGAGTCTCAGTTTTCTGTGTCTATAAAGGCATGATGATAGCACATCTACCTCTCTGAGCTCCAGTGGCAGAAGAGATGATGTCCGTAAAGCACATGGCCCATAACAGGTGCTCAGTAAATGGAGAAGATGATGGTGGGCAACGGTCACAGTTGTTAAGCACAAACCTTATTCTCCATATAAAATTCCAAATGACAGGGTTGTTTCTGAAACTTGTCCATTTAAATAGTCAACGAGCCCTTTCTATGTATTACGTTTGACACCAAGTTTTCTGCTGGGATGCCAGAGAGGAATGAAACATGGACCCCTTTCCCTAAGCATATTCCTGGAGGTCAGATTCCCAGAGTCAAAGTTTTATCCTGTTTAAGAGGTTTCGTGAACTGCACTCTGGGTTCCTCAGGCTCACCTGGCTGTTCCTGAGAGGAGTTCTACCTGAGGCTCCACAGTCTCACTGACATTGCGTTTCTGGAACAGTCCGTTCACATGAACAGTCTCACTAGTTCAGCCCATCCTGTTCTCCCCTCCTCTTCACAGCCTCAGGGGCTTGCCTTTCTCCTCAGCATCTCACTCACAGCCCGGCCTCTCTTCCTCCTCTTCCCACCTCTGGCCACTTCGTTTGTGCTTTTGCTGCATCAGACTCCTTTCTGTTCCTGCCCATTCGCCCTCCCTCATTTTCTTTCCTGCCCCTGCACCTTGTACAGCTTATTCCCTGTGTCTCGAATGTCCTCTTTCCTACCCCCCAGCTCTCTCGTCAGACTACTCTTCCTCTGAGGTCCAGTTAAACATCGCCTCCTTAGAGAACTTCGCGGCAGCACCACCACCCCCGCCCCAAGCAGAGACCATTTGTACTAAAGTTTACTTATCGCTCCCCACTTTGGGGATAGAATTGGAGGTAACATGTTGCAGTGTGGTTTTTTTTTTTTTTTTATTAATACAGGTCTGTTTTTACTAGACAATGTGCTACTCCAGTCAAGAAGCCGTTTCTTTTTCTTTGTGTTCATAGGATCCAGCACAGAGCCTGACATGTAGTTGGGGCTTAGTTCATAAAACTGAGTACTGCTTTGTATAATTCGGGACCAAAGTCTAAAAGAAGTTTTCAAATTGGGGAGAATCCTGACAGAGCAGGGAAATAGGAGGATGGGGTGGGAGTTTGACCTGTCAGGGCCTTCTTTCTTGGTTCTGCTGTCCGTGTCAGTCAGGAGCCAAAAATCATACTTTATGGTTTTTTTCCTTTCTTTTATACTTTTGTTTTTGCCATTTTGTTTCTGTAGGTTAATCCCTATATCCTGAAGAAGAACATGATGCTTATGACAAATAACTTCTATGCCGCAATCTTAGGATATGATGAGGTAAGATGGTTTACCAAGCCTTGGACAGAACAGTGACCTCCCCCAACAAAGGCTGTCGATGAGAACTTCTGAAAGAAGCTTCAGGGGCCGTCGTCACTGCCTGCCATTATTTTACTGTTTTACTTAGTATTTTACTATTTCCTCACCTTCATTGACTCAGCAACCAGAATGAGTGCGCCCAGCAGTTTGCCTGGTACTTGAGAAAGCACGTGCCTGTGGGGTGCTGGATGGAGGGACACAGGCAGGTCGGTCAATATCTCAGCCCCAGATGCTCCAGAGAGAGGAAGGCATGCCCACATCAGCAACACGGTCTGCCAGACAAGTCACACGCTTTTGGGGGCTTCAGTTATAAAAGCAGTACGCACTCATTTAAAAATTCATGAAACTCTGCCTAAATGGTTGAAATAGAAAATAGAAGGCCCCTTTTCTCGCCTGCCCAGCTCCCTGTCCCAGAGGAAAACCTTGTTAAGAGTTTATTGGGTGTCCTTACAGATGTTACCTGTACACACACAGGCACCTGTGGATTTGTTTTCTTTATGCAAATGAAAGTTATACTACGCTCACCATTCTGTAACTTGCTTTTTTTAACTGAGCAGTATATCTTGGATGTCCTACCTAATGACATTTAGATCTGTCTCATTTTTTATTGCAAAATTTACATAACATAAAATTTACCATTTTAAAGTGTACATTTTAGTGGCATTGAGTATATTCACGTTTGAGCAGCCATGACCACTAGCCATCTCCAGGATTTTCTCTTATCTTCCCAAATGGAAACTCTGTGCCCAGTAAATAGTAAATACTATTCTCCTATTCTCTGCTCCTCCCCTGGGCCACAGTCTACTTCCAGGGTCCTCCAGGGCCAGAGTTCGTTGGCTTCCTCTCAGTTCCTCTAGACCTAGGCATCTCAGTTTCTGGAAGGATGCTTTTTTTGTGTCGTGAGGGAAAACAAGTCACTATTCTAGTAGACTGTGGAAAAACTGTTAGGCAAACTAATTTTTGCCTTCTAGGCACCCATTTTTTTCCTGCTTCCTCCCTCAGACCAGTCTCCCATTTGTCTTCAGCTTACTAGCATTGTGGTGGGAAGAGGGCTGAAGTGGGGCTCACTGATCTATTCAGCCTCTTGTATTGTGCTCCTGCTCTGTGCCAGCCACCACATCCTGACTCGAGCTGGTCAGCACCATCCCGTGACCTCACATTAACCACTTTCGCTCGAGAACCTCTGAGCGCACTTATCTTCCCAGCCAGGGTAACAATTTCTTCCCGGCATACAGTTTCCACCTGGTCATCAGAGCCAGGTGTGGCAAGAAGCTCTTGACAGTCTGAACCAGTCACATTGCTATCATTGTTAACCTGAGTCTGAATCATCCTGTTCCTCGTAGTTGATTATAGATTTGCCCCTTCCCAGCCATCTCACCCATCGCCGAGGCTGCCTGTCTGTGGCAGGCCCTGGCTCCCGGGGCTTTTGCTGTCCTGTGCTCTGGGCTCGTTTTCTAAGTCCTCATAATACTCGCTCCCACTCCTGTTCCCTCTCATGTAGCACATATGAGTTGCTGCCAGCAGCACTCCGGCATGTGCCCAGGGCACTTCAGACACAGGCAGGCTGTTGTGTTAGCAAATAGCTTGGAGAACGGTGATGTGCCCGAGCTTGTTCTTGGCTCCTGTCCCCCATATGCCGGAAGAAGCTGGTTTTCCCGACTCAGCCATTGTGCCAGGACAGTCTCTTAAGCTGTGGAATTGTGGGGGGTGTTTAGCAAGGGGGCATTTGAGACAGGTGAATAGTTTTTCCTTCAAACTGCCCGTACCCGCTACTGGCCCCAGCCCTTCCTGGCCCCAGCCCTAAAGCCAAACCTCAGGCACCACAGTGCCCCGGGGGCCTGACCACAGCAGGACCTCGAATACGTGATCCTGGCCCTTTGTGTAGTGTCCTTACCGCTTACAGAGCCTTCCATGACCATTGTCTCTTAATTCTCACAACTCTGTGGCACAGGTGTTACTTGGCTCATTCAGGTTATGAGAAACCAGAACTCAGGAAGGGCTAGTGGCTTTCCAAAGGACACACAGCTGCCGAGTGACGGAGCTGCCATTTGAATTCAGGCAGTCCAGTCCCCAGATCCCACTGTTGTTTCAGTTCTGTTCACAGCTCCATGTCAAAGCCTAATCTTCATATCACACTTCACAAAATGCCTTTATGTTCTGTCTTATAATTCAAAGATGCTATAAGTAGGGCAGCAATTTTAGTCTCTATTTAACAGATGGGAAAGTTGAGACTTGGGTTTAGTAAATTGCCCACCATCTCTGAGCTGGGAACTGACAGGGCCAGGACATGATCTGGCCTTCTAGCTGACTTCCAAGGCCCAGTCAGCACTTCCTCTGGTTCCACATGCTGCCTTAGCACCTGGACAGAACAGCTTCTCAGGGCCTGTCCCTCAGTCACCCTTGCCCAGGAAGCAGGACCCTCCCCTCTCCTTCCTCAGAGCTCTAAGCTAGAACATGGCCCTAGTCCATGATGCAGGCCTCTGTGATATTTGGGCTTCCCAACAGTGTGCTTTCTGCTGTGCCAGGACAGCCGATGGTAGGCACACACAGGTTCTGAGCACTCCCCTGTGGCCCATGGCAGTCCTGCCGGACAGCCTGTTCCTCTGCTTTGGAGGAGGCCAGGCCACCCCAGAGCTGGGTGACAGTGAGGCCAAGGTGCCAGGCTCCCATCCCCAAAGACCTAGTTGCTGTGCAGATGTGTGTCCTTGGACCAGGAGAGCAAAACACGTAACACTCTGTTCTTAAGAGAAAGTATACACTCACAATATGCTGACCCCATTCCTTGTGGACGGCACCAGAACTACTGCTGCTCCCATCTCTCCTCTCGGGTGTTGGCTGGGCCTGGCGATGCTGTAGGCAGCTGTGGCCAGGAGGGCCCATCAGACATGACCACATCTCTGCTTCCACCTTTTTATCCAGCCGCTTGGCTCCTCTGGGTCCCACTTTCCTCCTCTATTGAATGAAGGGGGCAGGCCACATGCCCTCTCAGACCCCTCCCAGCTCTGCCACGCACTTGCCCTGTTTCTGTGTCACGTCCTCTGAGCTGATCCTAGGGTTGCCCGCGTCTTCACGATATCCCCAGCTTCTGTCTCCTGGCTCTGCCGTTCGCCCCAAAAGACCAGTTGTGCTGTGTGTTCCAGGGGATCCTTTCAGATGACCGTGGGCTGGCGGCCGCCCTCTGGAGAACCTTCTTCAACCAGAAATGCGAAGACCCTCGACAACTTGAATTGTTGGTAGAGTATGTGAGGAAACAGGTGAGCAGCCCCTCCCCTCCCCTCCAGGACCCTTCCTGAGGTCTGTGGCTGCTGGAGTTCAGAGGGTCATGAGAGGCTGAGTTCCCAGACTCCAGTGTGAGGGAGTTCTAACCAAATCACGTCAGCAGCGGGCATAGACAAAGAGCACCTTCTGGAAGACACAGAGGTTTTCGAGGCAGAAGCCCGATGTGTCTCTCTTTGCCTGGCAAAGCAATAAAGCTCTCCTTTTCTACTTCACTGACCCCCTCCCCAGAAAAAAAAGAGCCCCTTCTTTGGATCCAGTCATGAGCTAGGTCAGGGGGCGGGGAGTAGGAACAGAAGAACAAGGGCAGAGTGGCCTGCTGCTTTCATAAACCTGCAGTTGTTGATTCACTGCACACTCGGCTGTCTGCCGTGTGCCAGTGCTATGCTGGATCCTGGGCGCACACAGTCCACTTGTAAGGCCACAGCACGGGGTGCAGAGCAGCTCCCCTGTGTACCCACTTTGAACCCCTGGCTTCTAGCAGGATTGGGCTCCAGACAGCATCCCATGATCCTTTCCCCACTGGGTGCTGCTACCTGTCGTCAAGCAGGGTCCCCCCGCTTCATCCCTCACTCCTCTGGCTGCCCAGGGCTCTCAAAGCTTCTAAGAGAGAGCTCTCGAGTGAGGACTGCTTAACTACACAGTTTTCCTTGAGCCCAGGGAGAATTCACTCCTGTTCTCTCTGCCCTCCTAATTCTGTATTGATGAGAAATCCATATGTTAGGGACGAGGGAGCTGAGTGGCAGGCAAGAGGCACATGTAGGCTTTTCCAGGGTCGTCCAGTGAGTCAGGCTGCACAGCTGGGTGATTCATACGGCCACTAGAGGCTCAGCTGCTCCAGACAGCTCATCAGCTCAGCCTGTCCCATGAGTCACACCTTTGCTTTGTAGGCCTGGCTCCTGGACCTGAAGGGGCCTCACCTCACAGTCATTCCCTTATTCACCTGTGTCCATGGCCTTCAAGCCTCCAACAGCCAGGAAAGGGAAGGCCAGGCTCTGGCTCCGAGGAGAAGACAGGGCCAGCTGGGTGATTACTGGAAAAACTACATACTAGGGCTCTTCAGACCCAGAGGGTAGAGAACCCCAGAAGCCAGGACTTCTGTTTGACCGTTCTTCAGATCTGCCAGAGCCGGGAAGAAGGCAGTGTGGCCAGAGGACCCCACCCACAGAGAACTCTGAGGCTCACACTGTTGACTGGACCCGCCCTCAGACAGGAGCAGCAATTGGCAAAGCAAATGCTATGTTTTCTGAGAGACCAGCCCAACTTTTCCATTGGCTGTGGTGGGCTTGTGCCAGGGGCCACAGCAAGGGCACAGCTGGGACCTCTCTGAGGGCCCTGAAGGAAGGGACTGCCACACCAGTGCCCCCGTAAGAAGTCCCCTGGTGCCCGGATGGGAGGCAGGCAGTAGGAAAGCAGTGAAGGAACTCTTGGGCAAGCAGTGAGCTTTGGTGGGGACCCAGTTCTGTCAGCAAAGCTTTTGAGCACCTATTGTGCCAGCCACTCTGTTGAGAGCGCAGAAATTACTAAGACCCAGTCCTGCCCTCAAGGATCCAGCTCATGATTTGACAAGCCAGTCAGGCACAAGGCTCCCCTGGAATAAGTCAGTCTGTGATGTATGCAGGCAGGAACAGAGTGCTGTGGAAGGCTGAAGAAAGGAGGGACTAAGTCTGAGCGAGTGAATCAGGGAAGACCAGGAGGCTGGTCCTGGCCGTGATGCCAGTTGGTCTGGTAGATCACCCGAGACCCAATCAGAGATTAAATTGAGAGTTTCTACCCAGGAGATGGGCAAAGTGGTGGCATTAAGGACAGAATGGAGTAATTGAAAAGAAGAGTGGGTTTTAGGGAAGATAACAGTGTCGGTTGATCTCTTGCCCTGGAAGACAGCAGAGCAGATCTGGAGATTGGAGATCCAGGCGTGCGGTATATATGACAGGGTGAGCACGAGGGTCTGAAGGCTAAAAACGAAGCAGCAGGAGTGGAGGGTCTCTTGGGATAGGGAGTTGGATCTGAGGCGAGGGTGAGGTTCCTGACTCCTGCCACCTCTCCTTGCCCCCCAGTTGCCTTCTCACCTCCGCAGTGGAACCTCATCTTTTGAATCCAGTGCTGACTCCTGCCCTGATCCAGCTCTTGCCCTGGAGTTTGCCTGTCTCCTGTAAAGCATTTCTCTTCTCCTTACTAGGAGGAGCTTGGGAATCCTTCCAGAGGAGGCCTCTATCACCCAAGGCCTGGCCACTCGTTAGAGCCCCTGCCTCTTGCCAACTGCCCGACCACCCCTCCCTGCAGCTGTACATGTTCTCTGTCAGTGTCCCATCTCCACATTGTTCAGGGGGATAACCCCCCTGAGCCATCCTAGAGGGGTGAAGCTGGCGCCCACTAACCCTGTGGTGAGAGCCTACTAGAGGAGAGTAGAAGCATCCTTTTAAGTTCCAGTAACTAGCAGTTACTGACTTCCCTGGTGGCTCAGTGGTAAAGAATCTGCCTGCCAATGCAGGAGATGTGGGTTCAATCCCTGGGTCGAGAAGATCCTTTGGAGGAAGAAATGGCAACCCACTCTAGTATTCTTGCCTGGGAAATCCCATGGACAGAGGAACCTGGTGGGCTGCAGTCCATGGGGTCACGAAAGAGTTGGACACAACTTAGCAACTAAAGAACAAACTAGCGGTGTGCTTATTAAGACCTGTGGGGTACACATCACTATTTATGTGTCCCTTTCTCAGACAAGGGAACTTAAATTAACAGACACACACACACACACATCACTATTTATAGGCCCCTTTCTCAGACAAGAGAAATTAACAGACACATACACAAACACACCAAGGACATGTCTCCCCCAGCACACTCTCCATGGAAAGTCCTTGCAGTTCAGAAAGTCAGTGCTTGTGTGTCAGACATGTGTCCATTCAGAAGTACAGCGGGGAATTCCCTAAGGCCTGAGAAAGCTTCCTTAATGACTTGTTTCTTCAAACCCCCTTAAATGAAATAATCTGGGCAATCAGAGACCTCCCCCAATCCCTGGGCTCGGGAGCTGGGATAGTCAGAAGCCCCTCCTGCCCCAACCCTGTCCTCTCCTTTGGGAGGCTCGTTCCTTCCACCACCTCACGCGCCACCTCATGTCTGTCCTGCTCTTGTGACTTTCTCGTCTGGTTGCAGATACAGTACCTGGACTCCATGAATGGTGAGGATCTGCTTCTGACAGGGGAGGTGAGCTGGCGCCCTCTAGTGGAGAAGAATCCTCAGAGCATCCTGAAGCCTCATTCCCCAACTTATAACGACGAGGGTCTTTGATGGGCTGGTCCCTCCGAACAGCTGGCCAGCTAGCTTTGAGGAACTGCCAGAAGAGAGGTGCCTGTTTGGCTCAGGATCCTGCAGGAAGTGGCCTGAACTGACCTTTGAACAGCATCTGTCAAATACCTGGCCCCATTTGTGTTGATTTTCCTCTTAGTACGCCCAGGAGTCTGATAGGGTGGGGTACAGTGCTGAGAGAACCCTTAGCCCTTCTAAGGTGTCCTCTCCCTCAAGAGAAGCCCTGAGCAGGAGCTCCCTGCACACGCTCCCCAAGTGCCCTCCAGAAACCGTGTAATTGACCACAGAAGGGAAAGGGGGTAGGTTCGATAGGGGACAGCTGCCTCCCCCCAAGGACCCACCGTGGCCTAGAAGCAGTGAGTAATGCTGCTGAATCAGGCTGGGTAACCACACGCTGTCCTCCAGCTTTGAGCCGTGGGCTTGAGTTGGCCATTAAAAGACCCAGAGACGTCTCTCTGCCATGGTTCTTCTTTATTCCCAGGTTTTTTAGAAACACACCTGAGGTGGCGGAGGCCATGAGTTGAGAAGCAGTGCCAGCTCAGAGACAGGAGCAAGGGAAGTTCGAGTGGGGTGGGGTCTCTGCCGCTGCTTCTGTCTCCAGTTCACAGAAATGTCACTGTTCTTTCCTGCTGACCCCGTCCTCGGGGACCCAGGAGGCCTGTCTGGCCAGGGGGCTTGTCACATCCTGAGGCCTCAAGACAGTTCCCTTTGTCACACAACGCCCCCACTGGACTGGGGTAGAGTCATGCTGTCTTTCCTCCCTTGGCTCCCCTTACATGAGATACTGGGGGAAGAGAATGCTTCCTGGCTTCATCGCACCACCCCAGTACCCCGCTCCGTGCTCAGCCTACCACCCTTCCGGAGCACGTGCTGCAGAGCCCTCGTGGTCTGAGCCCCTGAGGACTAGTCTCCTCCCCCTGAGTGTGGGTCATCTTTGGGGGGATTTTCTTTAAATTGAAGAAGGGGGTGGAGAACCATATTGTCCCTCCCTCCCCCCACCCCCATCAAACTTCCTTCATTTAACTTGCTATAAAATGAGTCATATAAAGAAACTCTATATGGATGAGGTATATCCCACTTCTGTGAAAACATTACAAATCAAACGGCCTTCTCTGAGTTTATTTAAGATGCTTTTGTTGCACACGGAGCTCCAGAGTGAAGCCTCCTCTGTGTGTGTGAGATAATAACACCTTGTAACTCATTACAGCTGGGCACTATTTACATAAACCAGAGCCGAGCCAGGCAGGAATTTGCTGATTAATTTATTTTTAATGGAGTGAAGTATACCATGCACCAAAATAAACTTTACTGTGTGTACCTAACTGCTCCTGGAATGGATGGAAAAATTAATGGAACAGATTTTGGCTCCCAACTCTACACATTAATTTATATATAAAAGTTATTTGAGCCTTAACCCATTTGCTGCCCAGGGCAGCTCCCTAACCACAGAGCCCAGCCCACAGCCCCGGTTCAGCTACCGGGCTTGCTTTAGAATCATGGAATCTCTGATTTGGAAGGAACATTAGTGGTCATTTAGTTCAGCCCTGGTCCACAACTGGACTCCCTTTCTCAACATCCCTGTTGGCCTGTGTCCATACGGGCCCTCTGTGAATGCCTCCAGCAGCAGATGGTCTCCACCTGCAGGGCCAAGTCCTGTATCCACAAGATGAGTAATCATTAAACACTGCAACTTGTAATTCAGAGCCATGTTTCAAAAAGCCATGTCGATCTGTCACGTCTGTGATGTTTCCAAAGCCCTCGCTTCCTGGCCATGGGCATCTTGGAGGCTGCCAGGCTCTTCTTATTTTTGTGAGTCTCTAGCCCATTTCACCCCACTCCAGTACTCTCGCCTGGAAAACCCCATGGATGGAAGAGCCTGGTGGGCTGCAGTCCATGGGGTTGCTAAGAGTCGGACACGACTGAGCAACTTCACTTTCACTTTTCACTTTCATCCTTTGGAGAAGGAAATGGCAACCCACTCCAGTGTTCTTGCCTGGAGAATCCCAGGGACGGGGGAGCCTGGTGGGCTGCAGTCTATGGGGTCGCACAGAGTTGGATACGACTGAAGTGACTTAGCAGCAGCAGCAGCCCATTTCTTCTCTGAGCAAACTGAACCACTTGGGGCAACCCTGTATGTTTTCTCTGCCTGGAATCCTCTCCCCTCTTCTGTCTATAGAAATCCACATATCCCCATGCCACCTCTCCTGTCCACCCCAGGCAGTATCCTCCAGTGGAACTAATTTTTTACATACCCACCCTCCACCCTGCACTGTGAGCCCCTTGAGAGTGGGCGCTGGTGTTTGGATCAGTCCTCTTTGTTTCTCCAGCATCCAGCAGCATGCCCGGACCTTAGTAGGCATCAGGGTGATCTTTGATAAATGAAAGAAGGAATCAATGACTAAATCACCAAACAGGAGCCCCTTTCTGGACTGTTCTCAGTCTGTACTACAGTTCAGCTTATTTTAACAGTTCAGTATGAAGTGCCTCCCTTTGCCTTCAAATAAGAATGAAAGCCAAACATTCTTTCTATAGCTAAATGCTTTTCTATTGCAGATTGTTATACAGAACAAGTGAGAGATGTGGTTTCTTGCCATCAGGGATATTGCTCTCTAGGAATAATTTTGTCTTTTATTTGTATTCTGTATACTTCCAGACCTGGGTTGGGAAGATTCCTTGAGGAAGGGAATGGCAACCAATTCCAGTATTCTTGCTTGGAGAATTCCATGGACAGAAGAGCCTGGCGGACTACAGTCTATAGGGTCATAAAGAGTCAGACACGACTGAGTGACTTAACACTTTTGCATACTTCCAGAAAAGATAACAGCAGATTAAGAGATAACAGGTGTAAAAACTGCAAAACAAAGTTTAAAAGATAAAATACAAGTATTGGGAGGGGAAAAAAATCATGTTAACACATGACTTTTGGGACAGTCTATCAGTTGTCTCAAGCAGTCCTGTTAAATAGGTATTCTCCTCTTCCTGGTCTTTCTCCTGTTTACGCAAGAGAGGGGACTATGGCTCAGAGAGGCCTGGAAGGCTACCCAGCCCTCATCTTCAGCCCCGGGGCTCTCGCTCTCTTCCCACCCAACACTGCCTCCCGCAGGTCAGTGAGGAAACCTGCAATTGAGGATAAAACCTTCCTCTGGAACTTCCTGGTTGTCCAGTGGTTAAGAATCCGCCTGCCAATGCAGGAGACACGGGTTCGATCCCTGATCTGTGAAGTTCCCACATGCGGTGGGCAACTTAAGCCTGTGTGTCACAACTACTGAGCCTGTGTTCTAGAGTCCGTGTTCTGCGATAAGAGGAGCCACCTCAGTGAGAAGTCTGGGTACCGCCAACAATGAGCAACCCAAGTCATGCAACCAGGGGAAGTCTGCGTGCAGCAGTGAAGACCAAGCACAACCAAAAATAATTTAAAAAGAAACAAACCTTGCTCTGGGCTCCCTAGAAGCCAACAGCAGAAGTGAGGCCGGCCGAAGATTGTATAGTTCCCACTGTCACATAAAAGGAATTACGCTTATTAATCAGAAAAAACAAATGTTTTCCTTAATCTCAGAGAACAGTGTAGGGTTTTTAAATGAGAAACCCTGAACAGTGTAGCAAATAGTTCCCCTAAGCTTTCAGTATTGCCTAAAAATTTAAACATTGCAAGTATTGCTTTCTTACATCAAACTATGATTAAAGCCCAGCCCACCCTTCAGCCAGTATTTTTCGTGTTTCTGTTCTGTGCCAGACGCTGCTTGGTATTTTCACTTAGTATCTCATTTGATCCTCTGACAATTCTGTGAGGTGAGTATTACCTATAAGCTCGTCTTAACTGCTGAGGAGGACTGCAGCTTGGAGAGGTCCGAATTCATCCTGCATGTGGACTCAGGCGGTCTGACACTCAAGTGCAATGCTTTGAGTTCTAGAAAAGGAACATGGCATGGGGAAGGCCAGTTGTGCTCCGTTGAAAAGCGAAAGGAAACCTAGAGTGGTATTCCAGCTTCTTGGGTTATTGTGGGCGTATTAACGGGGAAAGTCAGTACAGGGTTCAGGCTCCAGAGTCAGAAAAGCCTTGAAGGGAGTTGGGATGTAAAGGATGGGCAAGGTTTAGGTAGGTGGAAAGGAAAACAGGAAGCGAGCATCTGTGGCATAGGGCTGGAAACTTTCAGACTGAGTGGGCCAACTGAGTTGGTGGTTGAGGGAAGAAAAGGTTGCAGAGATCGAGGTGAGTCCACGAATCAAAGCCTGGTAACTGCGTCTGGACTGTGACCTGGTGGGAGTGAGGATGCACAGCCGTGTGCAGGGTGCATGGACATAGTCAGCAAGGATTCCGGCCATCTTGGCTTGAGGGCCTGGGGGCAATGGTAGAAATTTAAAGGAGTTCAAACTCCAAAGGTGCACAGAATAAAATCGTCAGGACTTCATGCCTGACTCAACTGGAGCCTGAAGAGGAGCCGTCCAGAGCTTTCCTGGGAGCGGGGAGATGTCTGGCAGAAGAGGGGAACTTGAAGAATCCTCTTTGTCGTGGGTTTGTTTTTTTCAAGTGCTAATTACATTATCCTATGAGACAGGCCAGGGAGGTCTACTGAGGAGAAATCACAGAGTGAAGCTCACAGCCTCTGTGTCTTCCGAGCCCCACCCCACTGCTTTGGTGCGAATGTTAGCAGGGGAGTTGGGCTGTGGAAGATGCCACAGGAGGGCGAGGGCATAGGGCAGGCTTGGATCTCAGGGTGGGGGTGGTTAAGGCCTCAGGGCCAAGGACTTTGGGACACTTGAAATTATGAAATTGGATGTGTTCCCAGGAATGAGATGAAGGTAGACCAGGGCCTGGGGTGGGTGGGGGA
>NW_011494924.1:2093691-2100000 GCF_000754665.1 Bison bison bison | reverse complement strand
TGGCAGGTGAAGCCTGAAGTGGGGCTGGTGGGGGGGAGTTGGGGGGATTGGGACCGGGCAGCTTCCCTAAGGAGGAGCCTCTTAATGCAGCAGGTTGCGAGCCTAGGGGCTGGGAGTAAGTGGGTGAAGCTTAAGTGCTTTATACTGTTTCAGGGTCAAGACTTCTGGGAGCAGGTTATGGCAACAGTTGTGAAATCTTGGGTGGTGCTCTTGATGAGAAGAAATGGAGGGAAATCGGGTAGGAGTTAGGAGAGCAGGTGTTTTCAGGACAAGAAAGGACTGAAGATGTGCGTGGGGCTGGGGAGGAGCCCTATTAAGTGTGAAGCAATGAGTAGGGTAGGAAACTTCTCACAAGTGTGAGGAATTATTGTTAGATCCCACTGAAAGTGGAAGCCTGATCTTGAGAATAAGGGCCTGGCTTTGGAGAGGAGGAGGGAGCCCTTTCCTGAGACCAGAGATTGGAAGACGCATGGGGGGCAAGTGATGTCTGTGTTGAGGGCCAAGAGGGAAAGGAGCTCCTGATGCCCAGGGAACTTAGAGTTGATCAGCCCTTGGGGCTGGGGTGGGGAAGGGAGGGGAGCAGGCAGGTCTGTGGACAGTCCCAAAGTGTTTGAGCTCTTCCCTTGGGAGCAGCCCTCTGATCGCTGCTCTGGTTCCGCCTGCTTCAGCCTTCTCCCACTGCATCCCACCGTGCCTTGCCCACTTGTAATTTCATGGCTGCAGTCACCATCCACGGTGATTTTGGAGCCCAAGGAAATAAAATCTGTCACTGATTCCACTTTCCCCCATCTCTTTGCCATGATCTGGATGCCATGATCTTCGTTTTTTGAATGTTGAGTTTTAAGCTAGCTTTTTCACTGTTCTCTTTTACCTTCACCAAGAGGCTCTTTAGTTCCTCTTTACTTTCTGCCATTTGAGTGGTATCATCTACATATCTGAGGCTGTTGATGCTTCTTCAGGCAGTCTTGTTTCCCGCTTGTGAGACATCCAGCCTGGCATTTCGCATGATGTACTCTGCATAGAAGTTACATAAGCAGGGTGACAATGTACAGCCTGGACATAACTCCTTTCCCAATTTTGAACCAGTCAGTGGTTCCATGTCTGGTACTAACTGTTGCTTCTTCTCCTGAATACAGGTTTCTCAGGAGGCAGGTAAGGTGGTCTGGTATTCCCATCTCTTTAAGAATTTTCCACAGTTGTGATCCACACAGTCAAAGGCTTTAGAGTAGTAAATGAAGCGGAAGTAGATGTAGATACTTTTTTAACCCCCTGGCTTTTTCTGTGATCAAATGGAGGTCGACAATTTGATTCCTCTGCCTCTTCTAAATCCAGCTTGTACATCTGGAAGTTCTCGGTTCATGTACTATTGAAGCCTAGTTTGAAGGATTTTTGAGCATTACCTTGCTAGTGTGTGAAATGAGCCCTAGTCTACTCCCTCACCCCACCTGGGTGTTAACCACCCCTCACAGGTTTTCTGTGGCTTCCAAGGGACTTCCCTTGAGCCATGCTGCTAAGCCCAAGCTCAGAGCCTGCCCAGGTCAAGGGCCTCTGTACCTCTATTGAGGGGAGAAAAGAGATCCTGGCTGGGGAATTTCCAGGAAGAGAATCTTCTAGCGCTGACCTGTAATGTCAAAAAGTGATAGAACACAATGTGAGCACTAGAAGGGATTTGGAGACCTCCAGCCCAGCCTCCTCTTGCTCTATAGATGGGAGGCTGGGGCCTGGAGAGGCTCACTCAGGGTTTCACAGTCAAGAACCAGAACCCCAACCTGTGTGGGCTTGCTTCCTCCCTCTTTTTCTCTCATCCTGCAGCCAGAAACAGCTCCTCCACTTCCCAGTCACCATCTGAGAAAGAACCAGCCACAGGGCTGTACTCTAATTGGGGATGGAGGATAGGACGTGGTTTGTCTCAGTTTCCAGAGTGGCTCATGAGCTATAAACCCCAAGCAATGGGTTCATACCTCGGCTTACTCTGTGGCTTATAATTACCTATGAGTCTGCCTTCCTTGCCAAACTCAGTCCTTCAGGGCACAGACCATGCCTTACTCATCTTTGGGACCACAGTGCTGGCCTAAAGTAGGCATTAAATACATGTTGGGTAGACTGGATGGGCAGAGGGTGAGGGGATGGGCTGGGCTGGGGAGGAAGGGGTGGCTGGGCCAATGATGTTGGGGCAAGGTGGCAGGGAACCCCTGGCCGTCCAGTGGTTAGGACTCTCTGCTTTCAATCTCTGATCTAAGAACTAAGATCCCACAAGACGTGGGGTTTGGCAAAAAAAAAAAAAAAAAAAAAACAGTTGAAGACTTAAGAGATCAATAGATAATATTTCTTTTTTGAGAAATAAGAGGTGGAGGTGTCTCTTATTTGGAGGCATTCTGTTTTGGAAAGGTGGTTGTGTCTGGGTCTAGACTGTGGATGCTGTGATGATGGGGTCTCAGCCTTTCCCCCCATCCTTTCCTCCACCCCCTCTACCTATCTGTCCACATACCCCATCCCACCTGTCCTCATTCATGTTTCCTTCAAGGGAGAGAATTCCCAACTCCCCTCTCCTGGAGGCAAAGTGTGAGAGAACCACTGCGGAATCCTCCCCGGCTCCACCCTCCGCAGAGAAGGAGAATGATTTGTCTTTCATTCAAAGACAAAATGGTGTCTTTACCAGTTCCTTTTTTATATTTATTTATTTTTGGCTGTGCTGGGTCTTCGTTGCTACACAGGCTTTTCTCTAGTTGCGGCGAGTGGGGGCTACTCTTCGTTGAGGTGTGTGGGCTTCTCCTTGCGGTGGCTTCTCGTTGCAGAGCACGGGCTGCATAGCACAGGCTCAATAGTTGTGGCGCATGGGCTTAGTTCCTCTGTGACATGTGGGATCTTCCTCCATCAGGGATCGAATCTGCGTCTCCTGCATTGGCAGGTGTATTCTTTACCACTGAGCCGCCAGGGAGACCCCTACCGGTACTTCTGATAAAGCTGATTGGAGAACATAGCTTTTGCTCTCTGGCCAAATGAACTTTCTAATATCTTCCCCAAACTTAAATATGCACACCCCTGCCCACGCCCCCCAAAGAGAGTAGACCTCTCTCCCTTGTGGGGACAGAACCTCCTCTGGAATTTTACCATGTAGATCAGTAGAGAATATGCTACTTTTGTGGAACCGAGAGAGAGAGACAGAGAAACCCAGAAATATCTGAGCCCAGCTCCGTCCCTCAGCCACCACGTGGACAAATCATTCCCCTTCTCTGTGGAGGGTGGAGCCGGCGAGGATTCAGGAGTGGTCCTCTCACACTTCGCCTCCAGGAGAGGGCAGTGGGAAACATTTCCTGAAGGAAACATGAATGGGGACTGGGATGGAATACGTGGATGGATGGGTAGAGGGGGTGGAGGGAAAGATGTGGGGGAAAGGCTGAGACCCCATCATCACAGCATCCACAGTCTAGACCCAGACACAACCACCTTTCCAAAACAGAATACCAGAATCCTTATTCCTTGTGATGGCGCTTGCCTGGCATGCATGTGCGTATGCAGAGTGGAGAGAGGACCTTGCCTCCCGTGAGCTGGGATCAGGCCAGATCTCAGAACCACACTCCACTGACACGGCCCAGGGTCACATTCACCGTCAGGACTGGCCTTTGGTCTGGAGAGGCTCACCAGGAGGAGCTCCTCTGATGTTGATTTGTTTGTTGTCAGGCCTTCCCAGAGCCTCTGTCCCTTCATGGTTGCAAAGACTCTAAACCAGCATGTCCCGAGCTCCTCATCCTCCTCCCAGTCAGGCCCCTGACACAGGGAGTCCACTTATTCCTCTCGACAACCTGGTGAAGGAGACGGTGTTGGCCCCATCCTACAGATCAAGCCTCCGTGACTCAGTGCTCAGCTCACCCATTAAGTGCCAGAGCCAGTGTGGCCTCCGGAGACCTTCGTGGTGCCCCAGAGCAGCTAAACCACAGCATCTGGCTTGTTGCTGGGACTCTGGTGCTTTGGGCCACTCTTCCCCCCATCCCCCCACCACTGCACCCAGTTCCTTCAATAAGCCTGTCCCTGCCCCTCTAGTCCTCCAGCCTGGCATGCTCAGCCCACCACTCCACACATCTTGAAATCTTTCCCATCTAATTCCCAGCACAAGCCAGTCTGGGAATCTTCACAACTCGTCCCTGTGTCTAGCTCTTAGCTTTGCCTTGATTCAAGAGATTTGGGGAACTTACCTGGTGGTCCAGTAGTAAAGAATCTGCCTTCCAATACAGGGAACATGGGTTTGATCCCTGGTGGGGAAACTAAGATCCCAAATGCCATAGAGCAACTAAGGCCTCGCCCTGCAACTACTGAGTCCACGCACCTCAACTAGAGACTCCGCGTGCTGCGACTAGAGAAGCCTCTGTGCTGCAACAGAGTCCACATGATACAACTAAGACCCAACACAGCCTAATTAATTATTTTTTTTAAAAAAGAGAGATTTGGGCATACTCTGGCTCCCCTCCCAGCCCTGGCTGCTCCTTCCAGGAATCTTGTCCTCTCTGACCCAGAGGTGCCCCAGTAAAGGTGTGTGGCCATGTTGGCATCAGAGCTGTTTGCAACTGGAGGGCTGCAGCCCAGCCTCTGCTCCCACCACCCAAACAGGACATTCACCTGCCCAGGCGCCACTCAGCTTGTAAGAGAGGACAGACAAGGCTAAATAGCCCCCAGGATGGTAGAATGATGCCAGGCAGACGCCTGACACACCTCCTGGACAGGAAGATCTTCTTCTTCCTCTTAATAATAGTTATTAAGGAGCCTGTTCCCGACACACTGTGGCCAGGTCTGGGCTTAGCTATCCACATGGCTCTCATCACCCTGGGTCCCCACCCCAGGCTCAGCCCCAAGGCTAGGATCTACCTGTCTACCCTCCCACTGCCCTTTACCCACTCAAGAGGGTGAGTGGTTCTGCAGCCCTGGGGAATCTGGTTTGATTTACATGCTTTTATGGCTTGGCCAATAAGTTCATTAGGGGTTTTCCATAAGATGTAATGGAAAAATCCAAATGAACATTTTGGCCAATCCAATATTATCAGGGTATCAGGGATCCCTTGGAGCCCTTTTCAGCTCAGTCTTCCTATCCTGGCCCTTCTCAGCTGAGTTCCCTTTGCAGACACTTAGGCCCATGGTCTAATGTTAGGGTCAAAGAGCACCCCCACTGCCAGATGCTCATACACGCAGATGTGCACCCACACACACACACACGAGAGCACACACAGATGCGCATGTAGGTAAACACACTGATGTGCAGCTAAGGCAGCCAAGCAGATGCACAAGCATCACAGATAGATGGCATGCACAGGTACAGCTGTGTGTAGGTACAGTGTACAGGCACACCTCACTTTATTGCACTTCGCTGTATTGTGCTTTGCAGATATTGCATTTTTTACCAACTGAATCTTTGTGGCAACCCTGAGTTCTCAGATGATGGTTAGCATTTTTTGGCAATAAAGTATATTTTAAAACTTTTTTTTTTGTCCCTGTCATGCAGCAAGTGGGACCTTAGTTCCCCACCCAGGGATGGAAACTTCACCCCCTGCAGTGGGATCCCTGAGTCTTAACCACTGGGCCCCCAGGGAAGTCCCAGCAATAAAGTATTTTAAAATTAAGATATGTATTTTTTTAGACATACTGCTATTGCACACAATAGACTACAATGTAGTATGAACATAACTTCTGTATGAACTGGGAAGCCAAAAAATTTGTGTGATTCACTTTATTGAGATATTTCCTGCATTACAGTGGTCTGTAATAAATGGTCCGAACTCATAATATCTCTGAGGCATGTTTGTATATGTTGAGCCATATGAAATGTGAAATTGCCAATATTCGGTGGTTTTTTTACTTACAGAAGTGGAATCTAATACAAATGTGGGCATGGAGGGAAATATATATATAAAAATATAGAGCCAAATTTTTACACCCATGTTCAAGCAGCATTATTCACAGTAGCCAAAAGGCAGAAACAATTCAAGTGTCTATCAGTGGGTAAGTGGATAAACAATATGGTATGTATACGCAGTGGAATATTATTCGGCCTTTAAAAAGAAGGAAGTTCTGTCACACATAGTCGAACATTAGTGAACTTTGAGGATATCATGCTAGGTGAAATATGCCAGTCATAAAAAGACGAAGACTGTATGATTCCACTTACATGAGATACCTGCTGCTGCTGCTAAGTCACTTCAGTCGTGTCCGACTCTGTGTGACCCCATAGAAGGCAGCCCACCAAGGCTCCCCTGTCCCTGGGATTCTCCAGGCAAGAACACTGGAGTGAGTTGCCATTTCCTTCTCCAATGCATGAAAGTG
>NW_011494924.1:2092938-2093591 GCF_000754665.1 Bison bison bison | reverse complement strand
TGACTGGGAGGAGGATGAGGAGCTCGGGACATGCTGGTTTAGAGTCTTTGCAACCATGAAGGGACAGAGGCTCTGGGAAGGCCTGACAACAAACAAATCAACATCAGAGGAGCTCCTCCTGGTGAGCCTCTCCAGACCAAAGGCCAGTCCTGACGGTGAATGTGACCCTGGGCCGTGTCAGTGGAGTGTGGTTCTGAGATCTGGCCTGATCCCAGCTCACGGGAGGCAAGGTCCTCTCTCCACTCTGCATACGCACATGCATGCCAGGCAAGCGCCATCACAAGGAATAAGGATTCTGGTATTCTGTTTTGGAAAGGTGGTTGTGTCTGGGTCTAGACTGTGGATGCTGTGATGATGGGGTCTCAGCCTTTCCCCCCATCCTTTCCTCCACCCCCTCTACCTATCTGTCCACATACCCCATCCCACCTGTCCTCATTCATGTTTCCTTCAAGGGAGAGAATTCCCAACTCCCCTCTCCTGGAGGCAAAGTGTGAGAGAACCACTGCGGAATCCTCCCCGGCTCCACCCTCCGCAGAGAAGGAGAATGATTTGTCTTTCATTCAAAGACAAAATGGTGTCTTTACCAGTTCCTTTTTTATATTTATTTATTTTTGGCTGTGCTGGGTCTTCGTTGCTACACAGGCTTTTCTCTA
>NW_011494924.1:2086525-2092838 GCF_000754665.1 Bison bison bison | reverse complement strand
CGACTCTGTGCGACCCCATAGACAGCAGCCCACCAGGCTCCTCCGTCCATGGGAGTTTCCAGGCAAGAGTACTGGAGTGGGGTGCCATTGCCTTCTCCGCATGAGATACCTAGAGTAGTCAAATTCATAGAGTTAGAAAGTAGAGTGGTAGGGGAACTTCCCTACTGGTCCAGTGGCTAAGATGCTGTATTCCCAATACACGGGGCCTGGGTTCGATCCCTGGTCAGGGAACTAGATCCCACATGCCACAACTAAGATCTGGTGCAGCCTAAAAAATTAAAAACAAGAAAAAAAGAAAGTAGAGTGATGGCTATCAGGGGCTGGGAGAGAGAGAGGAAGGTACTAAGCCTTTTATAGGGATAGAATTTCAGTTGTGGAAGATGGAAAAAGTTCTGGCAATGGATGGTGGTGATAGTTGCATACCTGTGTGGGTGAACCACTGAACTACATACTTAAAAATAGTTAGATGAGGGACTTTCTCTGGGAGTTCAGTGGCTAAGACTCCAGCTCCCAATGCAGAGGCCCTGGGTTTGATCCCTGGTCAGGGAACTAGATCCCACATGCCACAACTAAGACCCCAGTGCAGTCAAATAAATTTTAAAAATAAATTTAAAAAAACATTTAAGATGGTAAACTTTATATTAATTAAAAATGATTTTTAAAAAGAGCCAAAAATATGTATCATCAGGTCGATATGTACACCACCAAGGGATAAACCACAGAAACTCAACACCACCGAAAACATGCCTGCTCCCCTCCCAATAGTGCTTCTCTGACCCAGATAAGGCCCCTGCTCCCCCCTCAACAGATCTAACAGAGATAAGGCCCTAATGAAGGCCCTGCCACCCTGGCTACCCCTACAGCTTATTACCTTCCCACGGTCTGGCTCTGCTTACTCACCCCCCACCCATCACTCAGCCTCCCACCTCCAGGGGAGGGCCTCCTTTTATTTTTTTGGCTGCACAGCATGGCACACGGGATCTTAGTCCTGCAACTAAGGATCAAACCTGTGTCCTATGGACACAGAGGAACCTCTGTCTGGTCTGGGCATGACCACAGACCAGTTGAAGCAAGTGCAGCCAGCACTAAACAGGGTCATGAGACACGGCCTGAGTCTCCTGCTGTCCTGGCCATCCTCACTGGACCTTGTCCCTCCACAGAAAGGTGGTGCCTCGGGCTGGCACTGTGCACTGCTGCGACCACTCCTGCCCGACCTGCCTCCCCAGTGAGCTGCCATCTGCTGACTCCTTTTCTCCAGCACAAGGCCTCTCACCCTGCTCTGAGGGCTCTGGGACTTCGGTCCTTGATGGTGGCAGAAAACAGAAACTTGCCTCCAGACCTGTTTGCCTCCGAACCATGCAACATGTGCCCTGAGCCTCTCAAACAACTTTCTCATAACGATTAAAAAATTTTCAATTTTATTTAGTTTTGGCTGTGCTGGGTCTTCGTTGCTTTGCATGGGCCTTCTCTAGTTGCGGCGAGCAGGGGCTACTCTAATTGCGGTGCTCCAGCTTCTCATTGTGCTCCTGCTGTGGAGCAATGGCTCTAAGCACACGGGCTTCAGTAGGTGCAACCCACAGGCTCAGTAGTTACTGCTTGCGGGCTCTAGAGCACAGGCTCAATAGTTGTTGGCTCACAGGCTTAGTTGCTCCATGGCATGTGGAATCTTCCGGACCAGGGATCAAACCCATGTCCCCTGCATGGGCAGGCAGATTCTTATTCACTGAGCCACCAGAGAAGCCCATAATCATTTAATATCCAGCCCCTGAGGAGGGTTAGGGTTAGAGTTAGGGTCTGGCCCCACCAGGTCAAGAGCTTTCTCGGAGTTAAGCTTGTTGGAAACAGCCATCTGAACAGAATTTTTCCGGAGTGGGACAGCATTTTTCACCGGGACTCTGGAAGGTCAGGGTTTGGAGGAAACTGCTAGGAGCCTGGCGGGGAAGGAGCAGGTGATGCTGGGGTGGGGCTGAGGTGGGTGGGGAAGGAGAGTGTGCTGAGGGCCTGCCTTTCTCTGGGCAGGCGAGTCCCAACAGCAGGCAGACAGGTGAGGCTGACCTGACAGGTTCCTGAGGCCGGGGGCAAAGGGGTGGAGCATGGCTCTGACATAGGGTGACAACAGGCCCGGGGCCCTGCCACACAGGGCAGGCGGGGCAGCAGGCAGGCCTGCTGGGATCTTCTTCCTGCCGTGGCCAGCCCAGGGTGCAGACCATGGAGCCCGCTGGAGGGTGAGAGGAGCCGGTGGGCAGGCGTGTTCGGAGGCCTGGGGCCTGGGGGCCTGGTGCCCAAAGCATGGCGGGGCCCCTGAGGAGCCGGGTGGACGAGCTGAAGCGACCCTGGTGGCGGGAGAGCTCCCCACTGGTGCTGCAGCACAGCGAGGCAGCCCGGCTGGCAGCCGACGCCCTCCTGGAGCGGGGCGAGGATGCCTACTTGCGGGTCATCTCCGAGGAGCGGGAGCTGCCCTTTCTGAGTGCCCTGGATATGGAATACATGACCAGCCATGCACGCGGGGGCCCGGAGCTCGGCGAGGCCCAGGGACCCGAGGCCTTGGGGCCTGACCGCCTCAGCCTGCACTCCGAAGTCACCTCGGGCACATACTTCCCTCTGGCCTCCGACATAGACCCTCCGGACCTGGACTTGGGTTGGCCCGAGGTGCCACATGCCACGGGCTTCAGCCCTACGCAGGCTGTGGTCCACTTCCAGCGGGACAAAGCCAAGAGCATCAAGGACCTTCTGCGTTTCCTCTTCAGCCAGGCCCGCACGGTAAGGGCCCCATCTCTTCAGACACCCATTTCACAGATATGGAAACTGAGGCCCAGGGAGAGAAAGGGACCAGCACGCAAGGCCACCCAGCAGCTTGGGGCAGCACTGGGACAAGAACCTCTGTGCCCTATCAGATCACAAGCTCCTAGAGGTTTTATTTACCTTGGTAATCCCTTGGTGGGCTTCCCTGGTGGCTCAGATGGTAAAGAATCTGCCTGCAATGTGGGAGACCTGGGTTCAATCCCTGATTTGGGAGGATCCCCTGGAGGAGGGAAAGGCAACCCACTCCAATATTCTTGCCTGGGAAATCCCATGGGCAGAGGGGCCTGATGGGGTACAGTCCATGGGGTCGCAAAAGAGTCAGACATGACTGAGCAACGAAGCACAGCACAGCACAATCCCTTGGCACTCGGGGACATTATGGATAAGCTTAGAACAGGGGATGGGCCTCAGAGATACCACAAACACCCAGAAAACAGGTACAAAGGGGTGCTCATTGCAGAGAGGAATCCTCTCTCTTCTGGGGGAGAGGGTCCATGGCTTCCATCAGATTTTCAGAAAGATCTATGATCCTAAGACAAAGAGCCCCAACCTCGGTGAGCATCTGAGCCACCCCCTTGACTTACAGAGGAGCAAACTGAGGCCAGGGAGGGGATGGTACTCACTCAGGGAGGTCCAGTCCATTGGTGAAATGGAGCCAGGGCTCAGGTAGAGGAAAGAGTTCTAGACTCAGGCCCCAAGACTGAGGCACAGCCCTGACGTATGGCCCCAACCACGCCTTGCCCTTTGTGTACCGTGTCTCCCCTGGCCTGAATCAGGGGAAGGGGCACTGGAGCCTGGGCCTCCACTTGGCCTTGAAGGCTGGGCTTTTAGCTCTGCACCCAAAGGAAGGAGGAGAGGAGGCTGCTGGGCTCAGGGATGGGGAGCAGGGGCTCAGGAGAAAGGGAAACGGGGGAGGGCAGGTAGGGGTGCTAGTGCGGGAGGGCTGTAGCCACAGACTAGCACAGCCTCACTCCTGGAGCCCAGAATCAGATGACCCCAGGCAGGGTTTGAGGCAGGTTAGCCCCAGTGCCCTGGCCAGGGGAGCAGCCTGCCGGGAGCCCACTGCAGATGTTAGGAGCCAGGATGCTGAGACCTACCGGGACCTCCAGAGCCTCCCTGACAAGTCTCCCTACGCCCCAGGCAGGGGAGGGCAGGGCCTGATTGGCAGCGGGAATGGGGTTATTAGTGAGTGGCTGCTGTCATCACTTCTGCCCCTTTGATCTTTCTTGCTTGTCCTCCCCCCTGACCCCCATCACTATTCCTGGCCAGACCTGTGCCATGGACCAGGGCATCCCTCAATGCTTTGGTTCCTCGCATTTAGACCCTCTGCCTCTGGGCCAGTGGAAGCCAGGCTTCCACTCTGGGCTGTCACTGACTCTCGGTGACCTTAGGAAGTGCTTCCTCTCCCTGTGGCCCAAGGTCCTTGTTTATTAAGGAAGCAGCAGGAAAGGATCGTTTATTGAGCTTCAGTTGCGTGTTGAGGCTTTTCACATTTGATTCTCCATAACTCAGAGAGGTAGCTATCTTTATCTCCATTTAACAGATGAGGAAGTCAAGGCACCCAGAGGTGAAGGAACTCACCCAAGGCTGTGTCACTAGGAAGTGGCAGAGTGCAGGTTTGAACCCAGTTCTGTCTGGCTCCAGAACTGGAGTGCTTAGCTCTGCACCTGCTGCCTCTCAACCTGGAGAACTGGGAGGGGAGGTTCTCACAGCGGACAGTGAGCAGAAAACTTGGTCCCAGTTGGTATGGGTAGAAAAAGTCACAGCAACCTCTGCAGTTTCACAGAGGAACAGATGGGTCTGGCAAAGGGGACCAAAGACCCTGGTCACTGCCTGTAGCTCTGATCCATGACAAGGGAGCCTCACAGTCACAGAGTGACAGCTGGAGCTAGGGGGCAGGTAGTGTGAGGTGCTGGCCTGGGAACTGGGGGCTGGTTTCTGCTTCTGACTCTTTCCCTCTCTGGGCATCATTCCTCACTTATGTAGAGGAGACCTTCAGACTAGTGCAGCTGATCCACGGACCTCTGAGAATCTGACAACAGATAAAGAAATTGTGCTTAGATAAATGCAAACAAAAACTTTCAAACATCCAATAAAAATCATTTAAAAAAAACCCCCCACAAACCTTTCAAACAGCCTTCTGGGCTTCAAGACAGTGAAACCTCCCTCTTTCTAAGTCAAAACCCCCCAGGCTGGGTCACCACTAAGAGCCCTCCCAGTTCAGATGGTCTCACAGGCTCTGGTCTCCTGCTTTTCAGTCCAGTGCCTGTTTCCTGGGATCTAGCCCCTGCCCCCGGGCAGGGCTGAGTTCCCCCTCCCTCCCCAGGTGGTGGCTGTCGTGATGGACATATTCACTGACATGGAGCTTCTGTGTGACCTCATGGAGGCCTCGGGCCGGCGCGGCATCCCCGTCTACCTGCTCCTGGCCCAGCAGCACCTGAGGCACTTCCTGGAGATGTGCTACAAGATGGACCTCAACGGAGGGCACCTGCCGGTCAGCGAGGGATGGAGCAGGAGCCGGGGCATGGGGTGGGCTGGTCCATGAGCACTGGGAGTCAATGGGAGGGGGGCCGGCTTCTCTTAGCTCTTTCCGGTCAGAGACTCCATGGGAGTTAGACATGGCTTGAGCCCCGATCTCTCAAGGTCACCCCCAACCCCCTTCCCTCCTTGGCTCAGAACATGCGTGTACGGAGCACATGTGGGGACACATATTGCAGCAAGGCAGGCCGCCGCTTCACGGGGCAGGCCCTAGAGAAGTTTGTCATCATCGACTGTGAGCAGGTGGTGGCGGGCAGCTACAGGTGAGTGAGTGGGATGGGGGGTGCACCGGGGGCTGGGCCATGGGCTGCTGAGGCTGCCTGGGAGCTGGCAGCTTTGACTTGCCCGTCTTTCATCATGGACTGAGCAGCCGCCTAATGTCAGGCATGGTGCAGGCCCAGCGGCCAGTGTGGGGAGCAAGAGAGCCCAGGGCTGGGCCCTGGAGAAACTCACTCTGTGGAAGGATCACTGTAATGCTCCAGCACAGAAAATGTTGTTGTTGTTTAGTTGCTAAGTTGTGTCCAACTCTTTGCGACCCCGTGGACTATAGCACACCAGGCTGCTCTGTCCACAGGCTTCTCCAGGCAAGAATACTGGAGTGGGTTGCCATTTCCTTTTCCGGGGGAATCTTCCTGACCCAGGGATTGAACCTGTGTCTCCTGTCTTGGCAGGCGGATTCTTTACTGCTGAGCCACCAGGGAAGCCTAGAAAATATTGGTGTTGGCCAAAAAGTTTCATTCAGGCTTTCCTGTACCATCCTATGGAAAAAGCTGAATGAACTTTCTGGCCAACCAATAACTCTTGCACCTTGGAACTGGAGGGACTTCAGGGAACCTAGCCCTCGGTCCAGTTTACAGATGGGGAAGTTGAGGCTGTGACGGGAAACCGTGTGTCCAAGTCCACTAAGCCGAGCAGCAGAGACTCTGGAGTCAGAGCTCTGCCCTTCACTTGGGCCCTTGCGGTGGTGGCGGTC
>NW_011494924.1:2076019-2086425 GCF_000754665.1 Bison bison bison | reverse complement strand
GGCGGTCGCGGTGGTGGTGGTTTTGTCTTCCTCCCCTGGTTGTGACTCTTGCCTGGTCCCAAGGGCCTGCACTTTGCCTCCTGACCCTGACTCTCTGCCCCCAGCTTCACCTGGCTTTGCAGCCAGGCCCACACGAGCATGGTGCTGCAGCTGAGGGGCCGCATTGTGGAAGACTTTGACCGGGAGTTTCGCTGTCTTTATGCCGAGTCCCGGCCGGTGGAGGGATTCTGCGGAGGTGAAGATCCCCCGTCCCCCAGGGCACCGTGCCCTCCCCCAGTGGCCTTGGCTTTTGGGCCAGGAGTCCCCAGCACCACATCCTCATCACCCTCCAGCACCAGCCTCAGCAGCATCAAACGCTCACCTCGCATGGGCCACTCGTACCTCGCTCTGCCAGGAGGTGGTGACCGCACTGACATGGGTGTGGGGTCCTCATCCCCCGGCCCTACCCGCTGTGAGGCCGATGGCCAGCCCTGCCTGCAACGCCAGCTGTCAGACCCTAACCACGGCCCGCTGCTAGGGCCCTACAGGGCCAATCTGAGCAAGCTGGGGGCGTCCCCCTGGTGCCAGTCTTCCCCTGCCCTCAACCACAATAGCACCAGCCCCGTGACCCTGGGAGGGGGGTCACCCCTGCTTGCTTGCTCTCGCCCTCTCCTCCCCTTTCCCTGGAGTGTCTCAGCTCTGCCCCAATTACCAGAGAATGGGGTCCCAGGAAGCCAGGAGCCTAGGCGCTCACGGGGCCGCTGGGTACCCAGCACAGCCCTGGAGACACTGGAGGAGAACAAGGCATCTCTGAGTCAGAGCCATGGCCAGCTGGATCTCCTTGTTCCCTTCTCCAGAGCACGAGAAGCAGGAGGCCCTGATTTGGGGGTGGCCCGCAACTCAGGCTCTCTTTGGCCTGGTGAGCAGGCCTCAGAGGACAGGAGGTTGGCTCCAAATCAGAGATACAACCAACTGGATTTCCTGCCCCAGGCCCAGGGTGCCAGGGGAGCCCCTGAGTCAGGCTCACCCAAGGTTGGCAGTTGGACCCCAGAGGATAAGAGGCTGTCCGCAAACCACAGCCATGGCCAATTGGACCTCCTGGTGCAGTTCCCCCAGCCTGGGGGCTCCAGAGTGCCCCTTGAAGCCAACTCTCCGGCCAGGGCTGGCAAGCAGCGTCCAGATGAACGACGGCAGACCCTGGGCCACAGCCAGCTGGATCTCATCACAAAGTTTGGTCCACTCCGGGGTGAGGGGCCTGAGCCCAGTGAACTCCCTAGGCCGAGCCCTGCTCAAAAAGCTGGAGTGGACTTGGGGGAGGAGAAGCGGCGGACGCTGGGCCACAGCCAGCTGGACCTCATCACCAAGTATCATCAGTTGCAGGGCGCCAGGCAGGGACCTGAGCCCAGCCTCTCCGGGGGCCCTGCGGGTGGCCAGCACAACGGCAACAGCAATGGCCTGTCTGAGGATGAGAAACGGCGGACCCTGGGCCATAGCAAACTGGACCTCATCACTAAGTACAACAAGTCCAAATTCAAGTTGCTCCGAAGCCGCTTTGAGACCTAGTTGTGCTCCCAGAAAGGGACATGTCTGTCTTCCACCTACTGTGACCAGATTTGTTCAGGTCCCAGACTCTGGGGAGGAAGCTCGGGTAGGAACTGTATGGGGAGAGGGATCTAGAAGCCCAGGTTAGACATTCCCGGGGCTCGGGATTCTTGTTCATATACGCACATGCGCACACTTGGGAAAATGGAATTTACGTTACCGGCACTTGCCACTTGTCACTGTGCTGGGTCCTCCATACCGGTTACTTCTCATCATTCATCCTCACTCACAATACCCTACAAGATAGACTCTGGTAGGTGTACAATTCTAGGACCATAGGTATCATCTTTCCTATAATATAAATATGGAAGCTGAGACCTAGCGAGTTTGATGACTTGCTTGGAATCAGGTTCAAGTAACTAACGGGGCTCAAATCTTTATTTCTTAAGATTGTGTTTTTGCACAGACGGGATACACAATATCAATAGTTCCCATGTTCTCATACACACAAAATCCATATATCATAGAGGTGCCCCAAATACCTGCAGAATGTACACTGCACACTGACAAGGTTCACACCCACAGACACGGTCCATGTGATAAACCAGAACACTCAGGATTCTAGTTACAGTTACTCAATAAATGTCACTTGGCTAAATGAATCCAGGACACATTCAGTGCACACCGTAGACCCCTCAGGATCCACAGACTATAAATATGCACTTAAGCACACACACACACACACATACACACTCATGGGCAGGCATGTACCATCCAACAACTTTTTCTACCTAAAGCTGTGTATCCAGTCCTGTGCTGGACATCCAACAGGGCTCCCAGTCCCTGGAAAACAAGGATTCAGTGTATAAATCATTGGTGTTTCTAATGAAAGGCTAACCAGTGACAGAAGGTGGTAGAGAATGAAGGCCAGAGAGCGGCGGTGATGATGGAGTGGTGAGAAAAGTTTCTTAGAGGAGGCAGTCTTTGAGCCAAAACTTGAAGGGTGGGAAGGACTTGGATAGATGGAAGTGAGATTTAGAGGAATTCCTGGGAGAGGGAACCAGGTGAAGAGAGACCAGGGAGAGGGCTGAGGGAGTGGGTCTGAGATGAACTGCAGAGGATGGACAGGACACGGATATTCAGACTCTAACACACACACACATACACACAATCATCTTGCTTAGTGTCACCAGAAGTATAGGCTGTCAGATGTGGGTCCCTCTCCTGAGTTGCGGCCTGCCTGGAAGTGTATTTGTGATACAAATCAATAAAAGCAGACAAGCTCTGACCCAGAGGCTGCCTGGTGTATTCTGAGAAGGCCGAGTTATGACTATGCAGGTGAGGGGCAGGGGAAATGCACCCTTCGGGCCTTTCCCTGGAGGAAAGTGGATTATGGCTGTAGGAGGGTGGGGGTGGCAGGGGCAGGGTAAGAAAGGGGTTCCAAGCTTCTCTCTGCTCTCACTGAGAGTGACATCCTGAGAGACCCTGGGGCTTTTGTTCAAAGTGTGGGCTAAGTTCATCCGTCCAGCAGAGCGTGTATCTTGACTGCCACCATCTGTGGGTGGGGTGGGATGGCGGCAGAAATTGGCCTGCTGAGTGTGATCAAGCCTGTGCAAAGGGCACAAGTGGAAGCCATCAGTCCCCAGACCCTTGCCCACTCTGGACGCCCCCCCCCCCCCCCCCCGCCCCCCCGACACTCTGCTTCATCCACCGTCCTCTCTCCAATACCTTCTTCAGTATGATGATTTCCTTTACTTCTCTGGCTGTGCCTCCTCCTCCAGCCTCTGGCACGTCTCACTTCTCCCTAATGGACACTTTCTCCATGAATGACCTCATCCACCCCAGGCTTCGGCCCCACATCTCAGCCCTTCAGTCTCCCCTGGGCTCCAGATTCGGCCTGGAAATCTGTCCCGTACCTTACTCTGTCCCTCACCTCCCCCACACCTTCTCTTTCTCCCTAGGCTTAACTTCAATACATATATCTCCAGCATCAACCCATCTTTTGCGAGACATCCTGGCTCCTCCATTCTGATACCTCACATCCAACCAGCACAAGTCTCTGTCAGTTGTTCCTCCTACAAAGCTCCCGATAGAATGAATGAATAAAAGAGTGAATGAGAAGCTTTCTGGAGGCGGGGCCAGGAGCGGGTCTGGACCGGATCACTTACAACCATAGAGTCCGCGCAGGGGTTGGGAGCTAGAGTAGCCGCATGCGTGGAGGCGTGCGCCTCGCTCTGTCGGAAATCCCCTAGGGTGGAGGCGGAAACGGAAACCTACAGAGGGGAGAGGAGGCTTGTTGCCTCGTGTGGAGGTTGCGTTTACCTGGTGAGCGGTTGTGGCTGGACACCGGAAGGGTCAGCTCGGGGCGCCCTGAGTCCTGAGGGATGGGGGCCGGAGGATTCGGGACCAGAGCGTCTGGATGGGCGCGGTGGGCGGGACCTGAGGGCTGAGGGCCGAGTGGGGCGGGGTTGCAGTGGGGCTGACGCGCAGAGGCTGGGGGACGGTGACTCGGGACCGGCGTCGAGGCCGAGGCACCCGGTCCCGGGAGAGCATCCACAGGCCCTGAACTCCAGTCCCACAACCCCTAGGCCTCATGGCGGTCCGTGCGTCGTTCGAGAACAACTGCGAGATCGGCTGCTTTGCCAAACTTACCAACTCCTACTGCCTGGTGGCCATCGGAGGGTCGGAGAACTTCTACAGGTGCCATGGGAGCCCCGGGCCCGCGGGCAGTGTGTGGGTGGGTGGCGGGTAGAGGTCCTTGGAGTCGGGCTCTGGCAGAGTGAGGAGGGTTCGGGCCCCTTAGCCCCGTGTTCATTGAGTCCGTGTCCCCACAGTGTGTTCGAGGGCGAGCTTGCTGGTACCATCCCCGTAGTGCACGCGTCCATCGCCGGCTGCCGCATCATCGGGCGCATGTGTGTGGGTAAGCCGGCTGAAAGTCGCCGAGGGAGGGAGTGGAGCCTCCCAGCGCCTTTAATCTTCCCACTAGAAGGGACCCGGAGGACCCAGGGATTTCTAGGCTTTCATCCATCATCTCCAGCGACTACAGAATCTCTCAATTCTGTGCCGGACCCGGTCTAAGTGTCAACAGATCAGGGACAACCTCTGGTAAAGGTTTCTGGATCATTGTAATCAAAACGTTAAGGGCTTTCACTTTTACAGTTGTTTCAGTCCATCTTCACTGAAGACCCTGGGAGGTAGGAATTACTGGCCTAATTTGGCTGATGAGGAAGCTGAAAATCAAAGAACCCAGGTAACTCACCCGGTTCCACACCTAGTGTGAGGCAAGACTGGATTGTCATCTCTCCCTCGCTGGCCACTGACTCTGGTAGATTGCTTCCTCCTTCTGAGGGTCCATTTCTACCTCTAAAAAATGACAAGCTAAGATTCTGGGGCATCCTGTGCAGTTACCTATTTAAAGCTTAAGTTCTATTTACCAGGTACCCCTATATCCATCAGCACTGTTGTCTCTGGCATTTGGTCCATTCTTTGAACTGGCTCAGTTTTCCTTTACTGCCACCCCTTGTTTGTAGTTCTGCTCAAATAGGAGTTTTTCCTTTATTTTTTATTGTAAGCCTGATGATCTTGGACTCTGTTTCTTATTCAGGCAGAACACTCTTATCTCTGGACTTGGTGATCTTTGGACTTGAAGCTAGTTCTTATGTAATAAGAGAGAACTTAGCCTGATCATTGGTGTTTTTGTTTTTTTTTTTTAAAGGATGGGAGAAACTCATAGTTCAGAAGTTCATAGTTGTGTCCTTGCAGAGTTAGGCAGAGGTTTAGTCATTGTTGTCACAATATAATTATAGTTCATTCATGTTGCTGTGTACTCAGTTTTGTGTAAATGTACCACCGTGTATTCATTCATTCTTTTGACAGTGGGTATTTGGGGTAGTTTTCAGTTTGATCTATTATGAGTAGTGCTGTTATGTTTCTTAGTGAACAAATGTATGTATTTCTGTTGAATATATAATATCTGGGAGAGGAATGGCTGGGTATCCAGTGTAATAGATGATGTCACATAAGTATCTGAAGTTGCTGCCCAATTTACACTCCTATTGGTTGCTCCATGTATCTTTGCCAACCCTTGGTGTTGATGTTCTTTTTAAGAATTTAGCCATCTGGTATGTATGAAGTGTTACCTCAGTTTTTAAGTAGCGAAATATACAACTGATGTCCAAGAGCCCTTCCTTTTGGTCCTGGTCATCCCTGGTGGATGATGGTGAATTGGGCAGGATGTTTGGGACAGACTCCTAGGCCATCTCTGGCCTGCCCAGTGGGACTCCTGGTTGCCTGGGTGCTGTGTGGCTCAGTGGTTTGGAGGACTGGGGTCTGGATCTAAAGCTTTCCTGGGGAAGCTACCCGGACTGGGTTGTATCTTTAGGCCCCAGCGCTCAGCAGGTCTTGTGAATTTACAGTTCATCCTTACACAACCTGCCCTAATTTGGGTCTCTCCAGGGAACAGGCATGGTCTCCTGGTGCCCAACAACACCACTGACCAGGAGCTACAGCACATTCGCAACTGCCTCCCAGACAGCGTGCAGATCCGGCGGGTGGAGGAACGGCTCTCAGCCCTGGGCAATGTCACCACCTGCAACGACTACGTGGCCTTAGTCCACCCAGACCTGGACAGGGTGAGGCAGCCCAGTTTAGCCCAAGAGTCACAGGATATTAGCCTAGTCAGTGGTTAGCCACTGTTCTTGCCTATCAGGCAGGAGTTTGGGGTATCTCTTGTGGTTTCTCTTTACACCTGGGCTCCTGCAGTTCAGGCACTGGTTGGAAGAGTGAACAGAGGCCTTTTGTGATGTGACCAGCTAGGGAAAAGAAGCTAGGGAGTGTATTAATCCTCCCTGTATTAATCAGGGAGATCGACTCATTCAGACTTGCTGGAGAGAAGATTGACAGTTGAACACTTGTTTGTGGGTTAGAGGGAAAGAAGGTGATGTGGAGACCAGCCTCTGGCTCTTCAGGGCATGCATGGCTTTGTAGCTGGCCTTGACTCTGCTCCAAGCTGTATTCCCTCCTTTTTCTGGGTGAAGCTTCCATATGCAGCTGCATAGCAGAGGAATAAGCTTAGCGAGTCACACCCTGGGTGGGTCTGGGTGTGGAGGCCCTGGGTACTTTGATCTGTTTGTTCTGGGTGCTGAGCACAGTACCTTTGGCTAACAGGAAACAGAAGAGATCCTGGCTGATGTGCTAAAGGTGGAAGTCTTCAGACAGACAGTGGCTGACCAGGTGCTGGTAGGAAGCTACTGTGTCTTCAGCAACCAGGGAGGGCTAGTACATCCCAAGACTTCAATTGAAGACCAGGATGAGCTGTCTTCTCTCCTTCAGGTCCCCCTTGTGGTAAGCAGTCATGTTCTCTGACCTCTGTTTTCTGCTGCAGCAGATCCCTTTGCCCAGTATTTGGGAATCTGGGTTATTACCTGTCGCAGTTTGGGGTTGTGGCTGCGGGTCAGAGACCAGGGACTGGGGAGAGTCCTCATGACTTGGCTGTTGGTGCCATGATCCACACTGAGCCATCCTTTGGCAGGCGGGCACTGTGAACCGAGGCAGCGAGGTGATTGCTGCTGGGATGGTGGTGAACGACTGGTGTGCCTTCTGTGGCCTGGACACCACCAGCACAGAGCTGTCAGTGGTGGAGAGTGTCTTCAAGCTGAACGAAGCCCAGCCTAGCACCATTGCTACCAGCATGCGGGATTCCCTCATTGACAGGTATTTGGGCCTTTCTTCTGTTGAGGGGAGGGGAGGGAGGTGCCAGCTATAATGGGAGCCACACTGTTCATACCGGTAGTTTCTCCTCTGTGAGGCTACATCCACATAGTGCTGAGTAGGCACAGGTTCAGTCCACAAGCATTGCCTGAGTATCTGCCCATCCCCAGCTTTGAGGACGTTGACTCAGTGTATCCCTTCTCTAGGCTGTCTTGCTTTATCACTGACCACCTTCTTTTATAGTTTTTAATCTGCCTGTGTGTTGGTGTACCCAGCCAGTAGCCTGAGACAGGAAAGATCTTTTTATTGAGGGAAGAAGTGAAGGCTGCTTTGTGGCGAGTGCATCAGAATCACCGTCATCTGTACTTTGGTGGGTTTAAATCAAAAGTGGGTTCTTGAGCCCTAACTCTGGAGATTTTGGAGTGTTAGGCTCTAGAATCTCCTCCTTTGGAAGAGCATCAGGTGCTGGATGTTTAGTACCCCTTCCCCCGTCTTTTGTGGCTCTGGAGGCTCCCATGAGACACTTAACTGGAGTCCAGGAAGGTTTTGGGGAAGACAAATCCATCAGCCTGGGCTTCAGGGAATGAGTAGATAATTGAATATACAGAGATAGGGTGGGAAAGTGTGGAGGGTGTGAAGGGAAAAGGTTTTATCCCCAGGGTTGAGGACTCTGAATGCCCATGTCAAGAAGTTTTGACTATAGTAGGTGTTTTGACCTCTGTTCTGTGTTGGGATGCTTATTAATGTAGATTCTTGACATCATCCTTCAAATCCTGATTCCCTCAGTTTGGAGGACCCAGCCACGTGTAGTTATTTCAGTAATTTTTCCTGAGTGATTCTGAGAAGGGCAGTTTGGAGACCACACTGACAAACTGCTCTCAGCACCGGAGAGCAGTTGAAAAGGTCTGAACAGGAAAACGGTACCAGTGGTTTTGTCATTTGTTTAACAACTTTTATTTTTTAATACCTACTATGTATCAGACAATAATGATGTGGTGATGAATAAAATATACCCTCCCTCCCCTTTTGGAACATTGACCCTCATAAAACAATACTTCCACAATTAACCATTTAATTAAAGAACAAAACAGAGAAACTTCTTAGCAACTGAGAACAGAAAGAAATTTCTGTAACCTGATAATTCAAGTCAGCTCAGTTCAGTTGCTTAGTTGTGTCTGACTCTTCGAGACCCCATGGACTGCGGCATGCCAGGCTTCCCTGTCCATCACCAACTCCTGGAGCCTGGTCAAACTCATGTCCATCGAGTCGGTGATGCCATCCAACCATCTCATCCTCTGTTGCCCCTTCTCCTCCTCTTCAATCTTTCCCAGCATCAGGGTCTTTTCCAATGAGTCAGTTCTTCGCATCAGGTGGCCAAAGTTTTGGATTTTCAGCTTCAACCTGATAATTGTTACCTACTAAAAAAAAACTACAGCAATGTTGTATTTAATGGAAAAACTTCAGAAACTGCCAGGCAAAACTGCTTACAGGCAGCAGCACTGGTCAGCATTGTAGTTACTATTTTTAAAAAATGGGTATTGATAAAGAAGAGACAAAACTCATTAGCCTCCTTTGGCTTTGAACCTGTTGAGTTTGAGGTGCCCATGAGACCTCACAAGGACGGTGTCAGATAAGGGATTAGAAATGTGTACTTCAGGCAATTCCCTGGAAGCCCAGTGGTTAGGACTCACTACTTTTACTGCTGAAGGCCTGGGTTCAGTCCCTGGTCAGGGAACCAGGATCCTATAAGCTGTGAGGGGCAGCCCACCCCCCCCCCCAAAAAAAAAAAAAAAGATGTACTTCACTTTTACAATCATGCAAATGATTATCACCTCCAGGAAGAATGTTCCGGCCCCAGTCCTGCCACTAGAGGATTTGTGACCTAGTCGTGTCTCTTTTCCCTCTCTGAGCACCCCCCTTCCCTTGTCTAATTTTGTCTTTTTAGACTTGACCTGTGAGGCTCTGATTATGATCAGCAATTTGAATAAGTTATTTTGAGTTCACCCGCTTGAATGGAGAAGGAGTTACTTTTCCTTTTTAAGCATTGAGAGTTCTAGACTGGATTGTTACTTGTGGGAGTGGTGGAATCTGGAAGGGGCTCTTCAGGGCAGAGCTGGAACAGAGGTCCTGGGGTGAGGGTGGAGGCAAGCACCTTGAGCATGGAGGGTGAGCTGTGCTCTGACACCTACTGACAACACTCCTTTCTCTCTCTCCAGCCTCACCTGAGTCAGCTTCCATACTGGTCCTGGCTCGACTTTGGCTCCCTCTCAGTGTTCCACCCAGTCTGTCCTGAATGCTGGCAGGGCGGTGGCAGAGAACTCACCTGGACTCGTGGCTGTATGCCCAGCCTTTCTTCATCTGTGCCCATCTCCTGAATCTATAGTTACTGCAAAAATGTGCCACATCATGCTGGCTGGCAGGTCCTATGGCTTCTGGCTGAGAGCTCTGTTGTCTGTGCCACCCCATTAAAGGGCAGCTTCCTCTGGCCATTCTGAATGTGTTATTTGGGTATTTCAACCTGTACTCAGCCCCTCATCATTGTTCCAGGGGGAAGGTGGAGTAGGATGCACACACCCCTTAGTTTTACATGCCGCCCATCATTAGCTTCATCCCAGGGCAAGAGAAAGAAACACTCCATTATACTACCGTTTTCCACACGACTTCAGCCTTATCGTTTTGGCTTCAAAGAATGAGTCTGTTTCAGCTCTCCCCTACGCCAGTGTGAGGATCCTGAAGGGCTCTGGGGCACCTGGCCACAGGGCAGCCTTGTCCTCCTTAACCCGCAGTGGTGGATAGAGGTTGTTGGCCTGGCTGCTAGGTGCCCTGGACAGTCTCAGACTCATCTCCTGCCCTTTACCTTAGGGCCTTGGGTGCGTGAGGAGCCAGGCTTGGAGAGGTGAGGGTAGTTGGGGCGGATCCCATCGTCTCCGAGTTGTTCGCGGGGCGGGGCCCCGGGACTTGGGGGCAGGTTTGGCTGGTTGCTTGTGGGTGGGGTCGGGTATGTTGGGCCCCGCCCCTGCGTCCTGAAACCTTCCCAGGCGCCTAGGGGGCGTGGTTCGTGCGCCGTGACGTCAGGACGCCAGTGCCTCCAGACGCATCTGCGCTGGCGAGCGGGGAGCGGAGACCCGCGCTGGGACTGTTCCGACCCGGGACTCCGGCGTTGCGAGGTGAGGGGC
>NW_011494924.1:2072610-2075742 GCF_000754665.1 Bison bison bison | reverse complement strand
CTCATCGCCTGCACCTCCTGGTACTGACTCTCCGCCCTGCGCAGTTAGCGCCCGCCGCCTCCTGTCGTCCGGTCCGCTTCTCCTGGTCGGGCCCTTGTCTCTCCCCACCTTCGCCCACCCTGGAGGCGCACGGAGAGTCGGGGAGCTCGAGGGGGACTGGAAGGAAGCCTCCTCTGCAGCCTCTCAGGGCGCCGTCTTTCCTCCGGCCCCTCCCGCTACCCTGGATTTGTTCGCTTCTTAGCCTGCACCCAGACTAGCTCAGACTTTAGTATTTTACCCACCCCACAGTTTCTCCGGCCGTCTGGGTCCTGGGGCAGCCTTCTCGTCACAGGCTTCCAGAACCAGGTCAGGACTCTTGGTAAGAAGACCCCAAGGTTACTGACCTCACCTCACCTCATTTTTCCCTATCACCAAGAACTGGGCTCTTGCTTTTGTCCTGGTCATAACACCTTGTGTCTTGACTTCAGAAAAGACCTTGCCACAGTGAACCTGCCCATCCGTACCTCTCCTGGGAGAGGCGCCATCCTGGGTGGCCACCCTGGCATTATCCGGTTCTATCTCTGGGACCCCAGTCACAGAGGGCCTCCAGGGCCAGCCTTTCGAGAGAGAGGGCATCTGATTTTGGGGGCTGGCAGGTGAGATGCACTGGGTAGCTCCCAGACACCCCAAAGCATCTTGTCTCCCAGAAGCTTCTTTAGGCCACTCAGAACCTGATCCCTGTTCCGACAGTCCAGGGAAATGACACACTCTGTATTTTTGTTTTATTTAGAAATGATTTAAAAAACATTATACAAAGGCTGATCAGTTTAAAATGTGACTGACACTGAAATGCTGTGATGTTCCCCAGACTGAGGGGAAGCTGGGCTCTGGGGTCCCCAGTGCTTTGCCCCTCTGTCTGTCTGCCCTGTCCTGGGATGATGGACAAACAGATGACCCCAAAGCAGGAGAATCCATGACTGGAAGCCTCCAGGCTGAGCCCTCTCTGGGCCTGGCCCTGCGTCCCTAACATCTGCAGCCTGGGCTGCCTGCCTCCATCTCCTGCTCTTTCTCAGCTGACCTCAGTAGTACCAGGAGCCAGTGGGGAGCCTGGGAGGCCTAGAGCTTTCGCGAAGTGAGAGCACCAACCTGAGGAGTGGAGAGGGACCAGGGAAGGGGGAAGGGAGGCCGAGGAAAGATGGATAAAAGAGACACTTCTGATCTCATCTTGGACCCTGGAGGGGTCCACAGGTGGGGACCCAATGCCCAGCAAGCCCACTAAATGGCCTGGGCAAGTAACAGCCTCTCTGTGCTTTGTTTGAGGGCACAGTGAGAGTTGTCCTTGGCCTCCCAAGGACTACATGAGTTACATGTGAGTGGACGGGTGAGCTAATAAAGTGCTTTGCAAAGTATAAAACACTGTACAAACCTATGAATCACTAATATCTCCGCAGTTGTTCCCCACCCGCCCCAGGGAGCCCGCCCTTGACCAAAATGAGGAAAAAAAAAAACAAGGATGATGACAGAACACAGTGGACCCATATAGGTGTCTCTGGGACAAAAGAGATTTTGCTCAAGATGGCTCCCAGAGGCCCTGTCTGCTACAGGTTAAGCAGACCCAAAGCTCAGAGGCCACAGGGTAGGGGGCAAGGCCCGTGCAGCTCAGAGGCCCTGCCAGCACCCCCAAAGACTGACATCTCCTCTTGGATTTGGCAGAGAGCCCATGGACATCATTGAGCCCATTGGTACTGCCTCTGGCTCCTTAGCAACAAGCAGGTCTGCCTCTTCCTGGGTTGATGTGAGGCAAACCGGGCCCTAAGAATTCCTGCCAGAGACAGTGAAGGGCGGGCCCCTAGGCTTGGGCCTGTTACCAGTTATGGGTGCCCTTTTCCAAAGAGCAGTGCAGGGTGGTGGGCCCAGAGAGCTGGGTTAGCAGGGGCCAAGCTCATGGTATAAACACTGCTTCTGGGCTGAGAAATTGAGTTGGTCTCAGGGCACCTAGGGGTGCGGGCTCTGAGCATTTCAGAAGACTGCCCTGGGCCCCTTCCCCCAGGGTCATGAGAGTGTTGGCCTGGAGTCATTTCTGTCTCACTGAATCAGGCTGAGCTCTCAGGCCACAGGCGACAGGGTGGAGCAGGGCAGGGACTTGGGGGATGGTGAGAGAAACGGAAGAGTAGAGGACAGCTACAAACTTAAATCAGCCTCCAGAGAGGGGTCAGCTCCTGCTCCCACCCTGTAGCCTCATTATCAGGGCCCGGCTCCTGGGGTGTTGGGGCACTGGAGTGGCCTTAACAGCACCTTGGTCCTTATCGCTGGGGGGAGGGCTGGCCTTGCCAAGACAGTCACCGCTAATTCACCTAAAGCCTCAAGCAGCCTTTGCAAAATGGGACTTTAAACAATAGTGACAGGACACTGAAATATTCACGACGTGACAGCTGGGTCCTTGTCAGACCCAGCTGGGCCACAGCCCTGCCTGCAGCATGTGACCCTAAATTCCGGGTCTCAGAGGAGACCCTGACGTGTGGAGCAGGTTTCCTGAGGGGTCTGCTATGGCAGCAGGGGAAACCCAGGCTTGCTGCCCACCGTGTCGGCAGCAGGGGTCCTGTAGCCGTGGAGGACAGTGGGAGTGGGGTGGGGGGACATCTGACCAGCAGGTGTTGGCAAAGGGGGCCAGGACTGGTGGCATCTCCCAGATGGGGCCAAGAGCTGTGCTGGCTTCCCACAGAAGGTGCTGGGTCCAGCCAGGTTCAGCACCGTGGTGCCTCATGGACACCACGGGGCGCAGTGACCACAGGGCCGCCTCCTGGCATGGGCCCTGCCTCCTGACAGGGCCTGGCCTGTTCCCTGGAGTAGGGAGCAGTTACCCAGGACAGAAGGCTGGCAGCTGGGCACCAGGCACCCACCCTGGGGCACAGCCACCATCACTCCCTGCCCCATGCTCAGCCCAGGCCAATGCACCACCACTTCAGCTACATGACCCCTGGCCTAGGGCCCTGCTGGCCCCGGTGGGCAGTGGCCAGAGCTGCCCCTCAGACCCTGGTGAGGAAGGGCCTGGCCGGCCAGACTGAGTGGACAAAGAGGGCTCTGGGCTGCTCACACCCACTCCTGGACCGGCCGCTTATAGTAGGTGACAGGCTGAGGGCCCGCCTTGTTCTT
>NW_011494924.1:2061238-2072483 GCF_000754665.1 Bison bison bison | reverse complement strand
TCCTTCTGGTTGCAGCCCATCCAGTCCCGCAGGATGTTGCGCGGGTAGCCTGGCTCCACGCTCAGCTTCTGGTTGTCAAACTTCCAGTAGTCCCGGCCCTTATAGAAGTACGTGTAATCTGCAGAAACACGGCCCAGCATCACCATCCCAGACACTCCCTGCACCCGCTCTGGGCCAGCAGGAAGAGGCAAGAGGCTGTGGCAGTGTGGAGGAGGGGGCGCCTCCCACTCAAGAGGAGCCCACGAGCAGCTCTGAAGGTGGGGGTGGGCGCATGCGGCGGTGGGGACAGCGTGCTGGAATACCTGGAGTGCCCGGCACACCCCGCAGAGGGTGTGGCTGGTCAGGGAGTATGACCTGCCCAGCTGCAGAGGCACCCAGACCCAGACCAGCCCACCCTGTCCTCTCAGAGGTGCTGGGAAGCCGCTGAGGGGCTTTAGGTGGAACTGGTGAGTTCATTTAGTGTTTCCTAGACAAGGACCCTTCTCAGCCCTGTTGTACTATGCCAATACCCCCTCTTGCCCCCCACCCCAACATGGGTCAGATGCAACCCCCTACTCAGAGCTTGTACAGCGCTGCCTCCACAGCTAGCTCCAGGGCTGCACCCACTCCTGCCTGAGCCAAGGGAGACAAGGAGCCAGAATTCTCTTGTCGACAGTGGACACCACCTCTTGGTAATTACCATGCCTTTTTGGGGGCTTGGCACACATGACTTCACAACACAGATTGCAGGGTCGCTGGGACCCTGCTGGGGGACGGGATGGAAGGCAAAGAGGCAGCAGGGCTTGGCAGCCACCACAAGGCTCCCTGCAGCAGCCGTATTGCCCAAGCCAGTCCTGATGGAGAGCAACTCACGTTCTCCCATTGGCCGGCTCCTCACCCTGGCTGGGACTTTCATTGGCTAAGGTTCCTGATGTCACCTGTCTCTGAGGCTCCCCCAAAGAGTAAGGCCACGTGTGTAAAGCATCAGTGACACAGGAGAGCCACCAAATAGCAGCTCCCCTGTTAGCCCCTGGCTTTCTTACCAGAGACGTCTCCTTGGAGAGCCCTTCCTGACAACCGCCTCTCACAGGGCCCTCTGCTCAGATGCTCTCTCCCAAGTGCCTTCCCTTACTGCCTTTGTTGCCACCGTACTTGTCTATTTGCCTCTAGGCTGGGAGCCAGAGATGCGATGCACATCTCATTCCAAGCTCCATCTCCAGCCCTCCCACACAACCTGGCTCTCAGTAGTTACTGTGGAGTGAATGAATGCCTGTCATTCCATAAAAACTAAAACATCCTAAATAGGATGACGATAATGATAACAGCTGAAACTTACGTGGCACAGGCCAACTGCTCTACGTAATTTATGTTCATCCTCACAAAGCTCTGTGAAGTAGGGACCATTATTATCCCCATTTTATAGATGAAGAGACTTAAGTGCTATGCCCAAACTCATATTGAGTAGTGGGGGTGGGATATGAAACCAGCCAGGTTGGCTCCAGAGTCTGCTTTTGACCAGATCGATGGAGATGAATTCAACAAACATTCATGGATACGTGCTCGGCATCTGGCAAGTCCCAGCCCCTCTTCTTTTTGGTTGTGCTGTACAGCTTGTGGGGGTCTGAGTACCCCAACCAGGGATTGAACCCAGGCCTTCAGCATTGAAGTACAGAGCCCTAGCCACTGGACTACCATGGCATTCCCTCAGTCCTTCTTCTTGATAAGCTTCTAGTCTAGTGGGGAGAGAGGCTCTGAGTCAGCCTGCCACCCAGGAGAAGCTTAGAAAATATCTCATACGTTTAAAAAAAAAAAAAAGCTTCTCTCTGTTATCTTCAAGCCCTGTGAAAAAGCCCTTTGGATCACCACATCCATCATTTCAGATCTGATAACTCAAAGCACTCCTAGAGTACTCCTGAGGACCTCTGCTTGAGAAATGCTGCCTGAGGGAATGAAGTCAGTCTATGAAAGCCTCTCAGTTGTGAATGATGCCCACAGATGAGAAACTGACTTGGCAGCTGTTAAGATTAAGTGACTGTGACTGTGGGTCGATATGAGGCAGTTGTCTTTGTCACCAGGTGGTATTTCTCAAACCTGGATACCGTGAGAGTACGCCTCCCACGGGCAGGCCCCGGCGAGACCTACACTAAACCAGATCCCCCCAAACTGGGCCGGGCTCTTACGTACATCCTTCCTTGCTGATGAATGCCCCTTGGGGAGCCTGGGGGATGCCCTTCCACACGGTGATGGGCTTGGGGTAGCCAGGGTCCGTGGCCCGCCGCTCCTCGCTGTAGCGCCAGTACCGCTCGCCTTTGAAAAAGTAGGTCTTGCCCACAGGTTCCCAGCGCAGAGCTGTGTCAATGCCTTCTCGGGGCAGACAGCTGCCCAGCTCTCCCAGGCTGTGGGGGTACCCAGGCTCCACTGTCACCTCCTTAAACACCCAGTACTTGTCACCTGTGGCCAAGAGGAGCCCAGGATTAGCTTTCCTCAGTCATTCAATGCCGGAGATTGTGGTTAGATCCACTTGCCCATCATCTATTGGGACCAAAGTCATTCATGAAGCCAGTGTCAAGGGGAAACAGCCCTAGGCCAGCTTGATCCCTGTGGCGGGGGAGGCTGGGGCCCCTAGGCCCAGGCAGAGCTTAGAGGGCAAGAAGCCGGAATCTAGTGTCAGGTCCTGGGCAGCTTGCCTCACGCTGCCCCGCCTCTGTGCCCCACCCTCTTTTCGTTTCATGTGACTCGCTCCTTGCTCCTTTCTGGGTGACCTCAGTCTCTCCTGGCTTTACACACACACAAGTACTTCCACCAGTGACACCCAGCTCTGAGGCTGTGGCCCATGGCCGCTCTCCCAGTGGACCTGGCCCCAGGCCCGAGACCCTGATTGCCCACCGACCTCTGGGAATTTCCAGGTCTGCTTCCAGAGTTCCTCATCTCCACTGTGAGGGCTCCCTCACCACCTCTCTGCCCTGCAGCGTCCCCAAGAAGGTGGCATCCTTGGTCCTCTTTCCTCCTCCTCTCAGCACTCAGCCTCTTGCAAGGACTTTTCCATCTCCTGACCTCACTGCTCCTCCTGGCACAAGCCTTAGAGACATCGCCCTCCTCAACTCCAGCAACATCCTCAACTCCAGAAATGGCCTCTCACCTCTGCCCTGACTGCCACCTGCCCTCTGGCTCTCTGCTGCTCACAGACGAAGAGTGAATGCCAGCACTGACCTAATGGATCGAGACCACAGTCTGGGTGGGCAACCAGGGCTCTCAGGACTCTCCCCTAAACTACCTTTCCCCGCATGGCTCTCACGTGGCACTCCATGGCCATCCTGTGGGTTTTCTAAAGGACTTGAACTACTCCTTTGGCCCTGCTCTTCCTTTCCCTTGGAATGCTTCCCTCGCTTCTCACTATCTGTATCTTATCCTTCTGAGGCCTGGCCAAGTCAAGATAACCGAAGTGAAACAACCCAGCACAAGCTGGGTGAGCCGGACAACTAGCTCCCCTCCCGCATTCCCTTACCTCTCCAGCCTGTGCGCCCCCCTCCCTCCAGGCTGTTATAGAGCTCATGCGGTGGTCTTCTGTGGAGCATGGATGCCCTTCAGTTGTCCACCATCCTCTACCCTGTGTGGGTGAGGCTTGTCACCCCACCAACTCTGGCACATAGAAACCCTCAGCGGTCACTCCCTGACAGGGGTCCGTCCTGTCTGATGTCAGTGTTAGGGCTAGAAAGGCTCTTGCAGGAGATCCACCCTCACCCCCCGCACCCCCTCAGACCTGTCTTGCCTCTTCAAAGGTAGAGAAAGAGCGTCCCGAAAAGGGAAGGGAACTGTCCCACCCCTCTGCACAGACCATGTTACCTTTGAAGAAGACAAATCTTCCATCCGCCCTTTCATAGGCTGCGTCTATGCGGGCAGGCAGGCCCTTCCAGAACTGCTCGATCTGCATGGGGTAGCCCTCCTGCACCCGGTTATTGCGCAGGCGCCAGAACCAGCGATCCTGGGGGTTACGATGAGGAAAGAAAGAGGCATAGCCTTTGAATCCAGTGATCTCAGCCCTGGGACTCGGGCCCCAACAACCCAACAACTTCCCCTGGTCGCCCCCCTTGCAAGCCTCCATGAAGTCTGTCCATTTACTGCATCTAAATTTCGGAGCCCAATGCTGAAGCCAGGATGCTCATCACCTCTCTTCAATAAGGCATCCAATGGCTCTTGTTGCCCAGGGGGTCGCAAGACAGACCTGACGGACAGGCCTAGGGGGAAAAAGGAGGCAGCGTGGAGGAGCTGGAAAGGATGGTGCAGTGCCTGGGTTGACCACAGGAGGGCAGAGGAGAGTTACTGACACCAGAGGGGCCCTTCCCGAGGCTGGGCAGCAGGGGGCGCTCATTGATGCCGGGCAGAGTGCCCGCCTTATGGCTGGCTCCAGCTGGCAAGCAGGGCAAGGACCATGGGAAGCAAGCTGTGGAAATTCCCCCAAGCCCTGGCTGTGAATTCATCCTCTTACAGGTGCATGACCTGGGGCTCAGTACTTGAAGAGCCTCACCTGCACTGTGCTGGGCTTAGTCCATCAGTTGTGTCCGACTCTTTGCGACCCCGTGGACTGTAGCCCACCAGGCTCCTCTGTCCATGGGATTCTCTAGGCAAAAATACTGGAGTGGGTTGCCATGCCCTCCTCCAGGGGATCTTCCCAACCCAGGGGTCAAACTCAGGTCTCCCGTGTTGCAGGCAGATTCTTTGCCATTCATGAGCCAGGTAATAATGAAGGGAAAGATGAGAGATTATAGGTGAAGCGCTTAGAACAGTACAGGGCACATAGCTGGTGTTGATTACATGGTAGCTCAACAGGCCAAGTGTGGAAAAAAGCCCTCCTCCGCACACTGGTGCCTTGTCCCACTGCAGTCCTGGTTGGTAGGCACTCTGGGCGAGGCCTGTGACTTCCCAGGGCCTCAGTTTTCTTATGTGTCAATGGGAATGATAAAACCCAGACTTGCTTAGGACTCATTCAGCTCGAGGATCCAAGGGTACAGAAAAACGAACATGATACATAAAAGATGGTTCAAAAGCTAGAGAAGATTTGCTTTTTTTAGGTGTTTTACAAAGCACTTTCACACCCAGCTTTTTAAACCTTATTTTGACTTTCACAACTCCTGTTAAGTAGATCTGAGATAGAGTCTTAAGGAAGGCCTAGTAACTTCCTTTGAGCCTCACAGTCAGAGCAGGACTGGGGTGGACCTCTGTTGCCTGATTCTTGGTCAGAGCTCAAAGCTTGCTGGGGAGACTCCACAAGGGGCGTGGGGTGGGGCAGCCCTCCACAATCCCCCAGTGTGCTGGAGACACACTGCCCAGACCCCCGTCAGTGGAGGGGTTCTCGTCCTGGGGGCTGGGAGTGTGGTCAGCAGGCAGTTTTCACCTGTTAGCCTCCCTGGGGATGGCCTCAGCTCCAGACAACTCCCCCAAGGTCATGGCCTCCTTTGTCCAGGGACTGAATAAAGTTCCAGCCATTTGGGGCCCAAGTGGGACGACTCTGATGGGCCGTTCTAGTCCCAGAGCTCTCTGCGGGGGTGGCCAGGTCTGCGGTGGGCCTATTAGTATTGTTTGTTTCTCAATAGTCTCTGCGATCCCAAGGACTAAAGCCCACCAGGCTCCTCTGTCCATGGGATTCTCCAGGCAAGAATACTGAAGTGGGTTGCCATTTCCTTCTCCAGGGGGATTGTCCCGACCCAGGGATCAAACTCAAATGTACTGCATTGCAGGCAGATTCTTTACCATCTGAGCCACCAGGGAAGTCCCTTTAGTGGGCCTAGTTGCTACTCATTAATGTCTTCTCCTCTTGCCCTGCCAGGCGTCCCTCTCCTCCTTCCCACAGATGTGGGTCCCAAAGGTGCGTCTTAGTCAAAATCCTGCATCACAGGATTACCCTAGCAGAAGTGGTTAAGACTTCGCCTTGCAATGTAGAGGGCACAGGTTCGATCCCTGGCTGGGGAAATAGGAGCCCATGTGCCTTGGGGCCAAAAGGCCAAAACATAACAGAAGCAATATTGTAACAAATCCAACAAAGACTTTTAAATGGTCCACATCAAAATAATCTTTAAAAAAAAAATCCTGCATCCCAAACACTGTCCCAGAGTTGGCTTCCCTGACAACCCAACTGCAACACAGGAGCAGGCCACCACCCTGTCAGCCCATGGCTAGAGAGACCCGAGCAGGACAAGGGACGTGACCTGGCCAGCTTTCTGTCAGGGGCACCTCAGAACCATCCTCTCGGCCCTGCCAGGACCAGAGACAGACTCAGCCATGGTTGCACCAGCCCCTACTCCAAGCTGCTGTCGTCACAGGCACGACTCGTGGGATCTGCACACACTGTTTGTTAGAGCAAGTGACTCCCGCAGCTCTCAGGGGGAGAAACCGAGATCCAGACAATGGACGTGACTTGTTCAGTCACAGAACAGAGGCCAGACTCCAACACTCTTTCCCCAGCGTTGACCCCTGGGAAGGGGCAGACTCACCCATCTTCCCCCTTCCCTCTTGAAAACAGTCCACTGACCCAGCAGCGCCAGCAAGAGACTCAGTGTCCTGGCTGCGGGACTTGCTCCCATCCATCTGGGCCCCCCCAGAAGGCCTAATCCCAGAGCAGCCGCTCTCTCCCACCCATGGGGGAAGGGGTGGGAGGGGAGCACTGAGGTCCTACCTTAAACACAAACATCTCGCCCCGGAAGAGGGCCACCGTGTTGAAGTTGCCGTCACAGATGTTGGGTTTGGCGCCCGGTGTGGCTGGCCGGTCCCCGAGGGGTGGCCGCGGGGGCCTGGGCTGGCGCTCGTGCTTCCTCTCTGACGGTGAGTGGATCCTGCGCACCGGCAGCGTGGGGAGGGGCCTGGTGGGCTCCAGGGGCTCGGCCGGGGGTCCTGGAGAGAGGGGCTGCGCCTTAGGGTGGGGGCAGCCGTTCCCTGTGCCCCACTGCTGTTGCCTCCGTGTCGCCAGGCAGTGTGAGACAAGCCTGTCACACTTCCGCCTCCTATCCTGTCCCCCCTCCCCTCTGTTTACTGCCCCAATCTTTCAGAAAATAGATGAAAACGGCCATTAAATGGGAACGCTCATCTTCCCACCCCCAAAGCTGAGATCTTCTCTTTCTTCTCTGCTCTTACGAGAGAGCAGGTGTCCCTCAGTGTCCCCTTCCCTCCCCACCTGCTCTCCTCTTTCTTCCCCCTGCTCCAGTACGGCCTCTGCTCCATGACCCATGGAAACTCCTGTCAAGATCACCCATGACCTCCATGTTGCCAAATCTGACAGTTACTTGACTCAAACTTTGATATCCATATGAATCATCCAGGAGTCTTGATAAAAATGCAGGTTGGGATTCAAGAGTATCTGGGTGGGGGGGCCTGCCATTCTGCATTTCTTCAAGCTCTCAGGTGAGGCCAAAGTTGCTGGTCTGAGGCCAGACCAGCAAGATCACAGAAACGCTTTCCTTAAAACACTCTTCTCTTCCAGAACCCTGCACTCTCTTGGTTTTCCTTCTGCCTCCGTGGACTGTCCCGGCTTTGCCTCCTTTGCTGGCAGCCTTTCCTCGTCTACTCTGCTCTACGGGTCAGCACAGCCGTGGGCCCTCTTCTCATCTCTCTGTTTTGGTCCCTAGGTGCTTCTCAACTTGGGCTGCAAGGATTAGGATTACCTGGAAAACTCTGAAAACCCTGATGTTCAGAAGGCACCCCAGACCAGTTAATATCCAATCTCTGGGGGCGAAGCCTGGGTAACAGTATTTTTTAAAATTCAAGCCCCAAGATGATTCCAATGGGAGGCCAAGTTGAGAATCACTGCCCTCTGTGATCTCTTCTAGGTTCACGGCTGTAAAGACCCTTGATGTTAGAGCCGTCCCATGGGACGTTCTGTGATGACATAAATGTTCTGTATCTGCACTGTCTTGTATAGCAGCCTCTAGCCACATGAGGCTGTTGAGCACTTGAAATGACTGACTATTAGCGTGGCAGAGGAACTGAAATTTTAATTTTATTTAATTCTAATTAATATGAATTTAAATAGCCACATGTGGCTAGTGGCTACCATATTGAACACCAAGGATCCCAAATCAATATCCCAGCCCAGATCTCTGAGTGATAGGAGTCAGTCCCATTGCTCTGTGATTATAAAACCCAGAAACCTTGGCATAATCCATCCCCTTACCCCCATGTCTACTCTCAGCAAATACAGTCCATTTTATTTTCAAAACACCTTGCAGTCCCCACCACCTGTCCAGTCCTCCACGGCTTCACCTATGGAGATCCTACCCATCCTCCAGGCTTTGGGTGAGGCTACCTCCTCTGTGAGGTCCTCGGCCCCAGACGGAGCCCTCCTTCCACACCTCACATCCTGGGATCTGTGGGGGTCGTACTATACGGACATGCATCTGCTCTCATAAACGGGTCTTTCTGTCTCAACCGCCTGGACAAGAACAAGAACTTCCTGCACCAGTGTGAACAGAGCATGGAGGGGGGCATGGTAGCAGGCCCCTCAAATCTCATCCAGGTATCAGCCTAGTTTCTTTTTTTCTTGTTTAAGCAAAAAGCTCTGGTGATAATACTCATCCTGTTGCACCACCATTTCTTGAGTGTACGTGTGAATCTCTTGGCTTGAGGTGGGACCCCTTGAAAGGGAACTGCAGAAGGTAAGGGGAGGTGCGTGGAGGGAAGGTAAGTGGAGGAGGGGGAATGGGTGGCCCGCTCGTCACTTTTGTCCCTCCCAGTGGCAGCTTGGACCCTCCCCTAGGTGTCCCAAGTGTTCAGGGAGGGAGGTGGGGAGCCTTGCCCTCTCTGGTTAAGCAAAGACACCACAGGTCTCTAACGGTCAGACAGTGGTCAGAGACCGCAGTGCTCCCCAGCCTCCCCCTCCGCCCAGGCAGTGACAGCCCAGCCTCGAGGGGAGAAGGGTGGCCCCTCTCCCCTCCACACACCGTAGATCTTCTGGATGCCCTGGAGATCGTCCTGAGGCAGCTTGAAGTTGTGCGTCTCCATGTACTGGTAGAAGGGCGCCATGATGGCACTGGGGTCGTTGGAGTGCTCGAGGCCCAGCGCGTGGCCCAGCTCATGCACAGCCACCAGGAAGAGGTCATTCCCTGCAGAGGGCGAGATGGGGAGGTGCCCAGGGTGCCCACTTAGGTGTCAGAGGCAGTCAACCCATTACTTCAGCAACACCCAGCATAAACTTTGTCTCAGGCCCTGTGCCAGACACTGGGCCATACAGAGAAATCAAGACATGTCCCCGCCTTCCAGAACTTTCCATACAGTGGCAGGGGTAGGGCCAGAGAAAAGAAAATAAGTGAAATTAGTGTTCCAGGTGCTTCAATAGCTGTCTCCAGGGGTCAGGTGAGGATTCTGGGGGGGAGGGAGAAGTTACTGACACTTGGAAGGAAGATGCTCAAGGGAGAGCTTCACAGAGGTGAAGCTTCAGGTAAGCCTGTAAAGATAAGAAGTTAGAAAGGAGAATGGATTCAGTGGGAAGGAGAGGAAGAGGGGTGGGGGCGGCCTTCCTGGCAGAGGGAACGCCTGTAAACAAGGTCCAGGGACAAGCAGTTTCATTCTACTTGGCCCTGGAACAAAGCAGGAGGGGAGGGCCAGAGGGAGATGAGGTCAGCCGGCTGGCGGGCAGGGCTTGTGATGCCCGCGCAGGAATTCGGATTGGCTTCTTGGTCCGCGGGGGGTTTGAGCAGGAGTGGGGGTGGCGGCATGATGTAATCACGCCGCAGTCGGAGGAAGGATCAGTGGGTGATTAGACCAGAGGCGGGGAGATCAGAGGGGTCTGTCTGGAAGTAAGAAAGGGCCTGTGCCAGGAGGAGGGAGCGGACGGGCAGAGGGGAGTCCTTGGGGCGGCAGGCTGGCCGTCATCTTCAGAGACCCGGGGGTAGGCGGGGCTTGGGTCACACAGCCGCTCTCAGTCCTGAGGTCAAGATCAACGCAGGGACTCAGATGCCTGTGCAAACAACAAGGTCCATGTGCTGAAAGTGGGATGTGGGATCCCCAGTGTGAAGCTGAGGCAGCAACACAGCAGAGTGGTCATGAGCTGGGCCCCAGAACAGGACAGGACTTGTTCATTTCCAGCTCTACCTGCCGCCCCACCCCCAGCTTTGTGAACTTGCCCAGAAGGTCTACCTCCTGAATCTCAGTGTCCTCATCTGTACAATGGGGAGATATATCTACCCGGAAGGGCTGTCAGAGGATTGGATAGGAAAAGACACGTGACAACAGTTGTTACCATTCAAAAGGCAGAAGCTTGGTCCCCGGAACAAGCCCATTGACCAGAAATGAAGCATGAAGCCATTGGGGTTCCAGAAACCAGATCCTCTTAAAGTCAACTCCCCTGAGTGTCTTGATCAAGCCTGGGACTGGGCAGGGCCTGATTTTTCGAGGATGAAGTTGCCCTGGCTTTGGGAAAGAAATCCAAGGGGCAGGAAGTTGAGCAGGCTGGCATATCAACAGTTCTGACTCATATATGTCCAGTTACAGACTCCTGCTGGCCTCGACCTCTGGCAGTTGAATGTCCCTTGAGCCCTGCCTCTATTGCCCAGCCCTAACAGATGGTAAAGAATCTGCCTGCAATGTGGGAGACGTGGGTTCGATCCCTGGCTTTGGAAGATTCCCCTGGAGGAGGGAATGGCAACCCACTCCAGTATTCTTGCCTGGGAGATCCCATGGACAGAGGAGCCTGGTGGGCTACAGTGCCTGGGGTCGCAAAGGGGTGGACACTGCTGAGCGACTAACCCTTTCACTTTCAAGGCATGTCACAGCCCGCTCCTGCCACCTTGAAGTGCAGGGGAGGCTGCTAGGAGCCCAGGAGGTGCTCAGGACTCCTTGCACCCACTCCGGCCCCAGTGTCAGTGGTCAACTTGCCCTACACCCACTGGCTGAGGGCCCCCCGAGGGCCAGAGGAGGCCAGGGATTGCGACTGGCCTTCCTGGGTAAGGTCTTGGGGAGAAAGAAGAGCCCTCTGGGGCACACGTGCCTGCCTGCCGCGCTGCTGATGCCACCGGTGCCTTCAGCGAAGGGGGATGGGTGAGATCAGGGCAAGGTTGGCCAAGAGCCTGGGGCTGGCCTTCTGCTGGGGCAGGGCAAGCTGGCATGAGGAGGCCAGGCCGCCCCCAGTTGCTTCCTCAGGTCCTGGCCCCTCTGGCAGCAGGGAAGGGTGAGCTCATCTCTGAGCTCCATCCCAAACAAAGGCGGCTGCTAGCACCAGCGGGAGGCAGCTCTGCTTCCTGGGGTCCAGTCCTGGCTCTGCTTCTGGCCTGTTCCACGACCT
>NW_011494924.1:2060354-2061138 GCF_000754665.1 Bison bison bison | reverse complement strand
GTTCCACGACCTGGGACAAGCTGTTCGGGCCTCGGTCTCTTGACCGGGCTCTTCCTCGGTGGGTGGGGGTGGGAGGGTGTCCTCAGCTAGCAACCAGGGAGCAGAGCCTGAGCACCTGGCCAGCCTCTAACCCTTGGTCCTGTGTCTATTACCTTATGAGCCTCTGTGCTGGGTCTCGGCAGAGAAAAGGAGGAAGTCTTGAAGGAAAGGGGCCTGTGGATTTGCTCCAGGGACCAAAATGGCAGGGGAGAGCTGGGGAGCGGGCATACTACTCCACAGAAACCCGAGAGACCTGTTCAGTGTCGGGGGACACTTGGGGAGATGGAAGGAGAGAGAAGAGGGGCAGGAGAACTCCTGGAGCTTGTGAGGGGAAAAGCAGAGGGATGGAGAAGACCCCTGTGCTTAATGAGCAGGAGGCGGCTAGGGGCTTCACCATCCAAGAGAGCAAGGGGCAGAGAAGTGGCGTGGTCAGAAGTGGCGTCCCTGGGGGGCAGACTGCCAGGAATCCTGGCTCTGCCCTGTCCTAGCAGTGTGACATTTTAAATCTCTTCATCTGTAGAACAAGGGGACTAATGGTACTTCATCATAAAAACGGGGTGAAGATTAAAGTGGCAAGGTATACACAAATGCTCACACCACCTCCAGGCACGGAACTATCGCGGTTAATTATCAGGGTCACGTTGAGCTGCGACGTCTCTTCAACAGGGAGAGTTCCCTTGAGCTGGGCGCTCAGGTCCTTTGGGCCTCCTAGCAAGCACCCAGCAGTCCACTCGGCCATTCCAGT
>NW_011494924.1:2047596-2060254 GCF_000754665.1 Bison bison bison | reverse complement strand
CTCAGCTTCCTTCCCTTTTCTTAGCACCTCCATCTTTGGTCAGTCCCATCTCACTGACTCCTGCACCCCCCAAAATGGTACGTGCTAAGTTGCTTCAGTCGTGTCCTACTCTTTGGGACCCTATGGACCAGAGCCTGCCAGGCTCCTCTGTCCGTGGGATTTTCCAGGCAAGAATACTGGAGTGGGTTGCCTGCCATGCCCTCCTCCAGGGGATCTTCCCGACCCATAGATGGAACCCCGCATCTCTTATGTCTCTTGTATTGGCAGATGGGTTCTTTACCACCATCGCCACATGGCAAGAACTCCAGAATGGGACAGCATTTCCTTTCGCCTCTATTCTTCTGCCAGTGCTGTCCCCTACACCTGGAACAACCATACTCCTTCAGTGTTCAGCCACATCCTCCAGGAAACCTTCCTTGATTTCCCCAACTGGCAGCAAGTGCTTCCTTCTCTACACTCTCCCAGCAGTTTACCTGTACCATCTTGATGGCCCTGACCTCTTTCCACCCTCCATCACAGCCAGGAGTGCATTCTCTTCTGCCCCAGGACTGTGAGCTCCTTGAGGGAAAGCTCTGTTCTTGGCAAGGTAAGGTGACAGCGGCTAGGACAGACGCATGCTGAATGATCGGTATTTTTCCAGATGCAGTCTTTGGATGACCTGCAGCAGAACCAACTGGGGCAACTGTTACAAATTCAGAGTCCTGGTTGTGAGACAGCTCCTGTTTTCGTTGGACAAGAGTCAGAACTTTGCTCTGGAAAACCAAGCATAAACTTTCCAGATGCAGCTCATAACCCCAGCAATAGACTGCTAGAAACAGGAATGCAGCCACTGCCCGAGGACAACGTTTGGAAGGAGACAAAAGGGACCAAGATTGATTGAGCGCCTGTGTGTTATCTCATTTAATTTCCACAGAAACTCAGTGAGGGCGTAAGTTCAGCCTCCTGGGATTTTTTTTAAAAATATGCTTATTTTGTTTGGCTATGCCAGATCTTAGTTGCTTAGTTGTGGCACGTGGGATCTAGTTCCCCAGCCAGGGATCGAACCTGCATTGGGAGCGTGGACTCTTAGCCACTTGACCACCAGGGAAGTTCCCCTCCTGGGAATTTTTGGTTTGTTGGCTTTCTGCTCTAGTCTTCTGCCACTGCCTGTGTGAACTTAACCACTCAGAACGATCCTTTCCTTACCGCCCTGCCAGTCTAGTTCCCGGGGGTGAGGAGCGGTCTCTACAGTAACTGTGAAGGGCTGGCCCTGTGACTCTTCCGGTCTTGTCACCTTCCCCAGGGCTGGGCTCCCTCCCAGTCTCCTCTGCTGACTTCACTGCTTGATCCATTGGAAAGAGATGAAGACATGGGGTGCCTGGGAGACTCCCCGAACTTAGCTTAAAGGTGTGGTGGGCCAGATTGCCTTTCACACAGACTCTGAAGAGGTGGGGAATTAGAATCATCTACACATTTCAGGTGGAGAAGGCAATGGCACCCCAATCCAGTACTCTTGCCTGGAAAATCCCACGGACAGAGGAGCCTGGTAGGCTGCAGTCCATGGGGTCTCGGACACGACTGAGCGACTTCACTTTCACTTTTTACTTTCATGCATTGGAGAAGGAAATGGCAACCCACTCCAGTGTTCTTGCCTGGAGAATCCCAGGGACGGGGAAGCCTGGTGGGCTGCAGTCTATGGGGTCGCACAGAGTCGGACACGACTGAAGCGACTTAGCAGCAGCAGCACACATTTCAGGAGTGGTTCTCCAGGAGCACCTTCTAAATGCACATGTGAAGGAGATTCGGATTAAGAAGTTTGTGGTTAGGGCTTCAGTTCAGTTCAGTTCAGTCTCTCAGTTGTGTCCGACTCTTTGCGACCCCATGGACTGCAGCACGCCAGGCTTCCCTGTCCATCACCAACTCCTGGAGCTTATTCAAGCTCATGTCCATTGAGTCCATGATGCCATCCAACCATCTCATCCTCTGTTGTCCCCTTCTCCTCCCTCCTTCAATCATTCCCAGCATAAGGGTCTTTTCCAATGAGTTAGTTCTTTGCATCAGATGGCCAAAGTATTGGAGTTTCAGCTTCAGCATCAGTCCTTCCAATGAATATTCAGGACTGATTTCCTTTAGGATGGACTGGTTGGATTTGCTTGCTGTTCAAGGGACTCTCAAGAGTCTTTTCTAACACCACAGTTCAAAAGCATCAATTCTTCAACGCTGAGCTTTCTTTATAGTCCAACTCTCACATCCATCCATGACTACTGGAAAAACCATAGCTTTGACTAGACCGACCTTTGTTGGCAAAGTAATGTCTCTGCTTTTAAATATGCTGTCTAGGTTGGTCATAATTTTTCTTCCAAGGAGCAAGCTCAGCTGGTAAAGAATCTGCCTGCAATGCGGGAGACCCTGGTTCAATCCCTGGGTTGGGAAGATCCCCTGGAGAAGGGAAAGGCTACCCACTCCAGTATTCTGGCCTGGAGAATTCCATGGGATGGCAAAGAGTCAGACACAACTGAGCAGTTAGGGCTTAGGCAACCTTTTAAAAATAAAGTCCCCTGGGTGAATTTTATAATGGTTGGGTCAGGCTGACACACCTGTACCAACCATTCAGCCTTCATGTCACTCGGAGTGGGACAGCCTGCATCACACGTGCTTCCCAAATGTGACGCAACAGGGAGGACCAGTGCCACGTGGGGAGCATTCTCTCCAGAAGAGTCAATCCAGCCAGGCCTGTTGATCTGATTATTGTGTGTACCTGCTAAGACACTTCGTGTCTGAATCTGCATGACCCCATGGACTATAGCCCGCCAGGCTCCTCTGTCCATGGGATTCTCCAGGCAAGAATACTGGAGTGGCTTGCCCTGCCCTCCTTCAGGGGATCTTCCCAACTCAGGAATCGAAACCACCTCTGTTGTATTGGCAGGCAGGGTTTTTGTTTTGTTTTGTTTTTTAAACATCTAATTATTGATATTCAGGATAGACAGGGAAGAGAGATATGGTAAGAGTGCACCTAAGTCAGAGAAAGACAAGTATCATGATATTGCTTATATGTAGAATCTTCAAAATATAGGTACAAATGAATTTATCTGCAAAACAGAAATAGAGATACAGATGTAGAAAATAAACTTACAGTTACCAAGGGGTAAGAGTGGGGAGATTGGGATTGACATGTACACACTACTATATATAAAATAGATAACTAATGAGGACCATATAGCACAGGGAACTCTACTCAATTCTCTGTAATGGCCTATATGGGACAAGAATCTAAAACAGAGTGAATATACGTATAACTGGTTCACATTGCTGAAAACTTGAAACTAACACAACAGTGTAAATCAACTATACTTCAATAAAAAAGAAACAATTATATATAAAAAAAAGTGAACCCGAATCTAGTTGAGTCTAACGCCTATACTCAGGACAAATGACCCAGTTTCTTCAACAGGTACAGGGATGAGAAAATCGAGGTGACTGGTAATAGAAAGTGTCTTAAGAGACGTGTCAACCATGAATGATGTGTGGATGCTGTTTGGATCCTGATGCAAGTAAACAACTGTAAAAGCCATTTTTAGGTGATTCGAGAAAATGAACAGATTGGATATTGGATTTTTTTAAATTTTATTTTTGGCACTGGATTTTAAGAAATTATTATTAATGTTGTTGGGCTTGATCATAATTTTGTGGTCGTGTTAAAAATAGTCTCTTAGAACTCAGGGGGTTCCCTGGTGGCTCAGATGGTAAAGAATCCACTTGCAATGCAGGAGACCCAGGTTCTATCCCTGGGTGGGGAAGATCCCCTGGAGAAGCGAATGGCAACCCACTCCAGTATTGTTGCCTGGGAAATGCCATGGATGGAGGAGCCTGGCGGGCTACGGTCCATGGGGTCACAGAGTTGGACACGATGGAGTGATTAACACTTTCACTTTTTTTTTTTTTTTTACTTTTAGAACTTAGAGAATGAACTTATGGTTGCCAGTGGGGTAGAGTGGGAAGAGGGATAGACCGGAAGTTTGGGATTGACATGTACATGGTGTTATATTTAAAACAGGTAATCAACGAGGACCTACTGTAGAAAGAAATGTCTTTTAGCAAGAAGGAAAAAAAATCTGTTAGCGGTATGTATTGGGTTGACTAAAAAGTTCAAATGGGTTTTTCCATAACATCTTACAGAAAAACCCAAATGAAATTTTTGGCCAGTCCAGTACTAGAGTATTTACAGATACAATGACACTGTATTTAAAATTTTCTTTAAAATATATATTAAAAAAAATCAAGGTAGGGGGAAGGTAGATGAATCAGTACTGATGTAATGTTGATAACTGCCGGATTAGGCTGATTGGTGCCTGGGGGCTCCTGTTACCATTCTTCCTACTTTGTGAGCGTGAAATTTTTCCTAACAGAAATTTAGAATAGAGAAGAAAGCCACCAAACAAAAAATTCCCAGGAAGCTGCCCTCAGTGCCCTCATTGAGTTTATGCAGAAATTAAACGAGATAACATGCAGGTGCTCAATCAATCCTGGTTCCTTTTGTCTCCTTCCAAAGGCTGTCCTTAGGCAATGGCTGCATTCTGGTTTCTAGCAGTCTATTACCGGGGTTATGAACTGCCTCTGTATAATTCATGCCTGGTTTTCCAGAGCAAAGTCTTGACTCCCATCCAAAGAAGACATGAGCTGTCTTGGAATTTCTGTCCGAATTGTTGGCTGTGGGTGACAGTGGGGTGGGACCGACAAGAGGGTGTCAGGATGGTGCCCACCCACTCCTCCCACACGCACCCCCAGAAGTTCTCTGGATTTGGGGACTGGCCCAAGGTCTCCACCAGCAAGGAGCATTGTAGAAGTGTCCACCCAGAGCTGGGAAGGGCAGGGCCGAGGAAGAGTGTCTTTAATCATTCATTTATCTCTCTCAGGGCTCTGACCGTTATCAGCTAGCAGTGCCTGGCACATAATGGGCAGGCAAAACTGTTAGTTCTCCTCTCTTCACACTTTATCAGCGAGCGCAGACCGCTGACTGGTTGACACTGATCCAAGAATAAGAAGGAGATAAAGAATAGGTGTTTGGAAAGCCGGGAAACACATTGAGGACACAAGGGAAGGAATGCCTGGACAGAGGGGATGGAGCTGGATGGGAAGAGGACTGAACAAGAGGGGAGGGGCCAGGGAAGAACGAGCGGCGTCATAGCGCTGGCCAGGCCACCCTGTGGATCACCCTCTGACACGCAGGCCAAGTCCGGGTCCCTGATCTATGCAACGATATGAAAAGCTTTCAAGGAGGTGGTCTGCAGCAGACACAGCCTCTGAGGAAATGGGCATTTAAAGGCTGCTCTCAGCCTGAAGCATCACCAAGGACAAAGAAATCACTAAGGATTCCCAAATTTAAGAATCGGAATCTCCAGGGAAAGGGCCTGGGAATCCACATTTATAATAAGAACCCCCAGTTGACTCTTATGATCAGGCAAGTTAGGGAAACTGCAGATTAAGATGGTGCTCCTTGAATGCCTACCTCAGAAGCCCTTGGGGAATTTATGAGACCATATGCAAATTCTCACGTGCAAATTCCTGACCCCAGAACCAGAGAATCAGAATGGCAAGAGGTCAGGGGCCTGCAGCCTGGAATCAGAATTCATAAAAAAGAGTTTCTAGGTGATTCTGGTGTTCCCTACAGTGGGAGAGCCATGGAAACAGCAGGGTGGCTAAGCTGGAGTCGACACACCCGGTTTGAAGCCTTATTTCCCCATTCAGCAACTGTGGGCCCTTAGTAGGGACCTTAGTAGCTTACTTACTGTTTCTCTACACCTCAGTTTATCTATCTGTAAAATGGGGATAATAATAATAACATATACATATTATATAGTATGTGGAAAATATTTGACATAGACCTTAGAATAGTAACATCCTGATTCTAACCTATTATAATCTAAAATAGAATCAAATCAAATCCTCTGTCCCTCTTCCCTCTAGATTGCTACTGATTTTCTTGGTACTTCTGCTACGTCCTTCAGTATAATCCGCCTTGTGACAGGGTGACTTCTGTACACATCTGTCTTTCCCACTCCACTCTGGACTTCCAGAGGGCAGAGACTGTGTCTTTTTTATATTTTTATTATTTACATTTAAAAAATTTGTATTTATTTATTTAATTGGCCACGCCGTGTGGCATGTGGGATCCTGGTTCCCCGACCAGAGATCGAACCTGTGCCCCTGTTAACCACTAGACTGCCAGGGAAGTCTCCTTGGCAGTGTCTTTTTTAAATGTTCAAACACATGCGTCATGTTCTATTAGAGTCAGAAGAGGTCACCTAATCCAGACTCTCATTTGGTAAATGAGGAGACTGAGGGTGAACGACTCACCCAGGTCACGTGGCCAGGTGGTTGAGCTTTAGTTGAGTCCCTGCAATGCCGCCTACTACCTATGCCATATGAGCCTCAAACTCATCTTTAAAATGGGCATAATGATGTACACTGGCCTACTTACTAAGCAAGAGACTTACAAGTGAATACTGACGAGGAACTCCTGCAACCTGAGGAGTCTTGTTATTACTCCTACACAGAAGATGCTAGAGTAATTACAGGGCCTGTTATTCACCTGTGAGGTCGACGTAAGGGTGACTCAGTCCTGTCTTCCCACAGTGTGGCCTTTGAAGTCTTCATCAGTCAGGCCAGAGCCTACCACTTTCAGCTTTAATCCCCATTTAACCTTTTCCTCCAGTCTCTGATCCATTCCTTTATCTTCTTAGTCATGGCCTACACTTCCTCCCGACTCCATTCAGTTAGACCACGAACCAAGTGATCTGACTCATCTCCCTGCTCCAGTGGATCGAGTGTTGACCACAGTTCCCACCCTCTTAGGTTCTCAGCTGTTTGACAAGAATCTCTGGAAACCAGGTAACTCAACTATGGAATCCTCCAAGCTCCTCCTTAGGGCTTCTTTTCCTGACAGCCAAGCAATCCCCGGTCCCCTCATGACCTTACCATCATGGTTGGCATTTCCTAACGTCCACGGCTCGTCTGAGTCAAAGTGAGTGTCTCCACCAATCCCTGGACCAGGGAAATAGGCATGAGCCAGGAATCCCCCTTCTCCATCAAATGGGGAGCTGTCGCCATGGAAACCAGAGGCAAAGAAGATCATGATGTCCGCCTCCTTCCGGTCACTTTTGATCTCGTGGTATGGCACCTCTTCAAAGGTCAGCGGGGTCACCTTCTGCCACACATCGAAAGCCTGGCGAATAGCTTTCCGAGTGTCTAGCTCACCCACCTTTGGGGTGTAGTTGTGAATGCTGGTGAGAGAGGGGAGAAACCACAGGGAGGAACAGACAGGAAATTAGAGACTAGCAGAGCTAAAAGGAACATGAGAAGCTGTGTGGGCCTAGAATTCTGCTGAGGTAGCCCAGGGATTGAGGAGGAGGCTGGGTAGACAAGGCTCTGGGTCCTCGCCCTGCCTTTTACTCGGTGTTTTTGTATTTGATCTCTGAAAAAGATTATGTTGAATTTGTAGGAAAAAAATCAAGTTGGTGCATGGCATTTCCTAATTTTTAAGTTTTTCTCCCCATACATAAAATATGTACATTTATAAATGTTATAAAAACTCTTACACTGTAGAGAGTTTAGTGGAACATCCCTTTCTTTGAAAGGGGGTGGGGGAAGGAGAGGGTGGGACAAACTGAGAGAATAGCACTGATGTACATACACTACCACAGCTAGTGGGAACCTGCTATATAGCACAGGCAGCTCAGTTCGGAGCTCTGTGTTGACCTAGAGGGGTGTGATGAGGGAGGCTGAAGAGGGAGGGGATATATGTGTGTGTGCTCAAGTTGTTTCAGCTGTATCCAACTCTTTGTGACCCTATGGTCTGTAGCCTGCCAGGCTCCTCTGTCCATGGGATTCTCCAAGCAAGAATACTGGAGTGGGTTGCCATGCCTTCTTCCAGGGGGTCTTCCCGACCCGGGGATTGAAACTGTTTCTGTTTATGTCTCCTGCATTGCAGGCGATTCTTTACCCAATGAGCCACCTGGGAAGCCCAGATATGTATACCTATAGCTGATTCACGTTGCTGTACAGGAGAAACTAACACAACATTGTAAAGCAATTATACTGCAATTGAAAACGTTTTTTAAGGCTTTGGGCCCAACTACTACTATTTGTCTACCCAGAAGCTAGTATAGGGTGGCATCTGATTGAATCAGTTATGTGGGGTTACTGTATCCATATTGCATGGTTCTCCCTGATGGAGCATCACCACTTCTGGTTGCTCTGTCCCATGAACACCTGGGGCAAGGACTATTCACTCATTCTACAGATAAGGAAACTGAAGCCCAGAGAGGTTGCAGGATATAAGGTAAGGTCAGAGCTCAGTTAGGAGCCAGTTCTTTCTCTTCATCTACTCTACCTCTTCTGGAGGACTCTAAGAGTCCATCCGGTTTCTAACCCAGATTCTTCTTAAGTTTCCTTCTCTTGTCAGATTTCTGAAAAATTCTGTTCTGGCCTCTACAGCTTGTGAACAGGAGAGCCCTTGTAAGTTAGTAAGTGTTAGTCACTCAGTCCTGTCTGACTCTTTGTGATGCTATGGACTGTAGCCCATCAGGCTCCTCTGTCCATGGAATTCTCCAGGAAAGGGTACTGGAGTGGGTAGCCATTCCCTTCTTCAGGGGATCCTCCTGACCCAGGGATCAAACCTGGGTCTCCTGAAGTGCCGGCAGATTCTTTACTGTTTGAGCCACTAGAGAAGCCCCAGGAGAACCCTTAGCTCAACTCTGAAGATCTCTGTCTTAGATCCTACTCCTGAACCCAGGGGATCCACCTGAGATGGAATCAGAGACTTGAGAGGTGGCGACCAGGGCGCAGCCAAGCCTGTACTCTGCCTGGCCCTGGATCCACCCCCTCTGAATCCAGATGTCTGCATCGCCTGTGATGGGCTCCAGCATCCCTGCCTGTGGTCACTGGTCTGACCTGGAGCCTGCTCCTGCTTTGCCCGTGGTTTCCCCAAAAGGGATAACGCTGTTGCAGTTCAGCCCCCAGCTCTTTACAGTCCTTAAGAAACAACTGGAACTCTATGCTGGGAATCTCAGCTGAAGTCCATCAATCAGGCCAAGTGGGGAAGGGATCCAGATGAGAGGGAGTGGGGTTTGGCAAGCGGTGGTAGGGAGGATGAGTTCAGCCACGGTTCTTTAGCCCAGGTGAAAGTTATCAGACAAGTCATATCCCACTTTCCGTAACTGAAAATGCTAGGAATCTAAACAGAACATAATTCATCAGCCCCTAAAGGACCAAACAAACCTGAAGTTGGAGACCCAGCAATCACTGGATGCTACAAGAAAGACAAAGTCATAGGCTCTTAGAGCCAGGCCCTGATCACAGACCCTCCGACAGTGTGAACTTCAGAAACTCAGGCCAGGAAATGACTGAGAGAGGGTGGAGCCGATGCCAGGGAGGAGGGGGCGGCGAGGCACCTGTAGGTGATGTGTTTCTGCCTCCATTTCTGTCCCGTCAGGGCGTAGCGCTTGTGTCTCCGCCTTCGGCTCAAGTGTGGGTGATCTGGGACACCACACCGGGGTTTCTTCATCCACCTGGGCAGAGAGAGGACACACATCCACATAGACGCTGTGGCCACTGGACACTCTAGGAAGGCACTGCAGCATCCCTGGTCCCAAGCTGAATGGCAACATGCACACAACCTAAACTCTGGGCCCCTGGCTCTGATGGGGTCCCCAACAGGAACACCATCGATTGTTCGTCTGTTCATTCATTCCTAACTGAATACGAAGAAGCACTGCTGCGTGACAGACTCGGAGTCAGAAGACACGGGCTTGCTAGTTCCAAATCTGCCACTAATCGCACGAGTCCAGGCCAGTGACTGAATCAATGTGAGCCTCAGCCTCCTCATTGGCAATGCGAGAATTACAGTTCTCCCTGGTCTTAGCTTGTGCGGAGCCTTCAAGGAGGGATTGCCTGTGGACATGCTCTGTATGTGAAATCAGATCACATCACTCTCTGCTTTAAAACTACCAATCACCTGGAATAAAATCAAAATTCCTCACCTTGGGACTTCCCAGGGGGTCCAGTGGTTAAGACTCCACGCTCCCAGGTTTGGTCCCTGGTCTGGGAACTAGATCGCACATACTACAAAGTTCACACGTAGCAAGTAAAGGTCCTGCATGCCGCAATGGAGATTAAAGATCCCGAGTGCCGCAGCTAAGACTCAGAGCAGTCAAGTAATTACATATTTAAAAGCAATCAAAACAAACTCCTCGCCTTGGCCCACAGCCCCCACATGATCTGCGATCACCCCTCTACCAGGCACCTTATCCCCTTCCTCACGTCCACTCTGCTCCAGCTCCAGTGGCCTCCCTGCTGTGCCTTGAGCATCGTAAGGTCATTCCAATTCAGGGTGTTTGCATTTGCTGTGTCCTCTGCTTGCCATGCTCTTCTTCACACGGTTTGTTCCCTTACTTTATGAAGGTCTCCACTCAAATGTCACCCCTTCCAAGAGGGCTTCCCTGCCACCTTATCTAAAATAATAGCCTCCCCCCACCATCCCACCTCTAACTGTTTACCCAGCTTGATTTTGCTTCATGGCCTTTATCACTGCCTGAAATGACATCTTATATTAGCTTGTTGTTTATCCTCTGTCTCTCTTACCTGATTCTAAGGTCCATGAGGGCGGGAACCTTGCCTGTATTCCCAGTGCCATCACAGTGCCTGATTTAGGAGGTGTTCAAGGGTGATGGTTGAATGAATGAATGAGAACTAGCCCATGGCAAAAAGGCACAGCTTGGAAAACAGTAAATTTTATATTACTCCAGATGTTCAAAAAGTGGCTGAACAACTGTAGAACTTAGAGTGTAGTTATCCACAGCACTTAACTACATTGTACTGTGATTTGGAATCTATTAGTTTATTGCCTCGAATAAATAGTAAATTTTCTGAGGACAGGAATGAGTCATATTCATCATCCTGTCCTTAGAAGCTAGCCTTGTGCTAGGAGCTAAGTAAATCCTGATGACTGTTATCAGTTAAGTTGCCTTAGGGAACAGTGAGCCTGGGACCTCTTTGGAGATGTGAACTAGGGGCCCGGGTAGGAGATTTAAAAGATCATGGCTGATTGGGAGGGTCACCCTGCATCTCATGTCCCTTTGTCGCCCTAATGACCAGCTCCCTGAACTAGAGATTGAGATCGCTGCGGGGAAACTGTCTGACCTCATTTCCTCATTTCCTCATTTCCAGCGGTTGAAAGCAGTTGCCTTTGGCAATAGAGAGGAAAGGAGACAGAATATTTTAACCAAATATTAAAAGCCCCTTGAGGGACTTAACCAGGTCCCACTCATTTTGTATCTACCTCACCTAGAATGTCCACACTCAGAAATTAATAATAAAAGACTAAATAGTGACGATAACAGGCATTGATATAAATGTGTATAATTTTCAGTGTTCATTCTCCTTTTTAAAAAAATTAATTTGAGGGACTCCCTGGTGGTCCAGTGGCTAAGTCTCTGGGCTCCCAATGCAGGTGGCCTGGTTTTGTTCCCTGGTTAGGGAACTAGATCCCACATGGTGCAACTAAGAATTTCCCCATACCCCAACTAAAGATCCTTCGTGTTGCAACCAAGACCCTCACAACCAAATAAATAAATATTAAAATAAAAAAACAAATTTGGTTCTCAAAGCAACTCTGTGAAGTAATCAGAAATGACTGACCCCAATTTTACAGACAAGGGAAAAGATACACAGAGAACACCAGTAACTTGCAAAATTCAAGTTACTGGGTTAGGGTTAGGGTGAGGCAGGACTGGGACTCTGTTGAATGAATAAATGAACTTTCAACTAATGTACCTGAACAAACAAAAGTTGGGGTTTTTCTTTTCTTTTTCCCTCTGCTTAGCACTAGGTTGGGTTAGAGGAGCTATGTTTGTTGAACGAATGAAGGAGTGAATAATGTGTGACACTTCCCAAGGCAGACACTCAAAAATAATCCTCTGAGGGGCTGATCTAGCTTCCTTTCACTGAGAGTCCCTGGGAAGAGACCCAGGAGGCACCTTTGCTACAGCAAGGTGGAGCTAGACGTGGAAGACCTCTCTCAGCTCAGAGAGAGGCAACGACACCCGAGCTCACAAAGCTGGAGCTGAAACGAAGGTCTCCAAGTTCTCCCCACAAACACGCTCCCTACTCAGGTCTGGGATTAATTACCTTCTCCCTTCCTGTGCCTCCAAAACAGAGCCCCCCAACCCCACCCTCCTTCCTACAAAGAGCGGTGCAGAGCAGAGCGGCAAGTGGGAAACGCCAGCCCCCTCCCTCCGCCTCCTCCTCTTGCTGCCACCTGCCACTCCCTGAATCCGGTCCAGCGGGCCTGGGGCTTCTGGAACAGAGTGAAACCCAGGGCCAGGTGGTGCCTCAGCAGAGCCACCAGTGCTGCAGCCACAGGAGGCGCTGCCATGAGGCCTGAGCAAAGCCCTCAAAATAACCTCGGCTTGGAAAGGGCCGGGCTCCCCAGGCCGCAGGCCCACGGCGTCCACTCACTCACAGCATCACAGGAGCTGTCAAGTGTATTGCCTCAGGGGTTTACAACCTCACAATCAGAGGATCTGAGGCACAGGAAATGTTCTTACGGGACTATGGGATCATAAAACCCCAGACTCACCAAATTTTATTTGAAAGCTTGAGGCTTAGAATAATGGGATCTAGA
>NW_011494924.1:2033653-2047277 GCF_000754665.1 Bison bison bison | reverse complement strand
AGCCGATTAGCAGTGTTGTGACAGTTTCAGACGAACAGCGAAGGGACTCAGCCATACATATACACGTATCCATTCTCCCCCTCAAACTCCCCTCCCGTCCAGGCTGCCACACTTACACTGAGCAGATTTCCCTCTGCTATATAGTAGGTCCTCGTTAGTTATCCATTTTAAACACAGCAATGTAAACATGTCAGTAACGGCTTTTCTTAAATAGCTTTAATAACTTTCATGGCTATTCCTTGGAGACAAAAAAAACTCAACTCTCTCCCATCTTAAATAAAAATTCATCCCTCTCTAGCCACATCTATTCCTCCTTTCCTTCACCGTCAGCATTTTTTTTTGAGGGGGCGGGCAGGCTTATGGGATCTCAGTTTCCCGACCAGGGATTGAACCCAGGCCACGGCAGTGAAAGCCTGGAGTCCTAACCACTGGATCAACAGGAAACTCCCACTGCTCAGCTTCTTGACAGTTGCCCCTATGTTTGCCATCGGCACTCCTCACCTCTCCTCCGTATCGCAATCTGACTTTGCTGCCATCATTCCACGGAGGTTTCAACGCCCTCTTTGTTACTAAACTCAGCAGACACCTTTCAGCCGCCTGTTTGACCACCTCGACAGCTGACCCTGCTGACCATCCCCCCCTGCCCCCCACAATGGCCATGGTATCCCTGCCGGGCTTCCTCCACTTCTCAGGTGGCTCCTTTCCCTGGGGGTTCCACCCTCGTCACTCTTCTCTCCCTCCTCTTTATCTTCTCCTTGAGTATAAAACCATCTGTGTGGTTTGGCCTACTTGTCATTATCTCTTAAGTATCTCCCTGAGATTCAGTGTTTCCTTCTGAGTTCTAGACTAGCAGAGCTAGCTGATGGTGTTTTTCACTAAATGGGGAGCCTCTGGAGCACAGGGATCAAAGGACCAAGCCCACTGCCCAGCACATGCAGACATTCAGCAAATGTTTAATAAATGGGAAAAGTGGAACAAGACTTGCCATCATTATTCTAGAATTTCCTGTATCTAGTGAGATGTGTACATCTCAGGGATGCCAGAAGGGTGACTCACAGACCCACAAGTTATTAGAATCAGAGGAGATTTAAGGCCACCTATAACCAAACCCTTTACTGTGCTGATAGGGAAACTGAGGCCCAGAAGGGTCAAGAGTCTTGTCCAAGGTCGCACAGCAAGTTTACGGCAGAACACATCCCCAGCTCACGTAAGAGAGGGCACCTTGGGGTATGCCCTTCCAGCTGACACTCAGGAGTGGGAGATAGGAAGGTAGAATGGGTAGGGTATACAGATGAGGCCATGACAAATGTGAACCCAAACGTAACTCTGAGAAGTTCAAAGGCACAATGTCCTGTGCAAATCTTACTCAATTGTTGTCTGATCCAACACGCCGGTGACGGGGATCCCGTAAAACTGCTGCATCGTGGCGACTGCTGACTGTAAGGCCTTCCCTGAGTGCAACGCAGATGACCGTGAGTCATAGGGCAGCAGATAGCCATAGGACTTTAACCAGTTCTGAAAGACACGCCAAAAGAAAAGAACGCATCATTCGGGGAAGGCTCATCTGCCCTTGAAACTAGGGACCATTTTACCCAAGGGACTAAAGGACTCATGTTCTGATTTCTGTCTCCTTCACTCCCTCCTGCAGACGCTGTCAAATGAAGCTCCAAAAAACACAGCTCTTGTTGGCTTACTCTTCTGCTATCAAGCTTCCGTTGAATTTCTATTGGCTATGGAATAAAGATTAAAATGCCTTCTAGCCTTTCCAGCACCCTGTCTCTTTACCATGTACTCAGTGGTTTCCACTGACTAGACATGCAAGAGGACCAGAGCAGTCCATTCTCTGAAGCAGAGTGACTTGATGAACACTGAGCTCCCCAGACACCCGCTGTATCTAGAGACAGAGTCTGCCTTAGGAACCTTTTATAGAATTATCTGTAGATAATAGATTATCTGTAGATAATGAGATTATCTACAGTCTTCATTGCTAATCCCTCCAAAGAAGTAAGCTATTATTAATAAATAGAAACAAAATAAACCAGGGTATTAATTTATATATAACTACATAAATATGAGCATAGAAAAAAGTCTAGAAGGGCACACATAAAAAATAATATAGCTACGTAAGAGAATTCTTTGCTTTTAGGAAATATACACTGAAGTGTTTCAGCTTACATAAGGATGCAATGCATGAAGTCTGCAACATTTTCTTTAACAGATTCAGGGAAAAAATTAGAGAAAGAGAGAGGAGAGAGAGGGGAAAAAAAATGTGGTAGGATGTTAAGAGATGGGGAATCTGGGTGAAAGGTGTTTAGGAATTCTTTGTCCCATTCTTGAAAACTTTTTTGAAAGCCTGAAATAATGTAAAAAAAAATTTTAATAAAAAAGGAATGAATGTGATTAGCCTTTGTTATAATATCATGGGGGACTTCTTTTTTCTGTGCTTATCTAAGGGTTATGCATGGAGTCATTAAAAAAAAAAAAGGAGATAAACTTTAAAAGGGCAAGAGAATCTGAAAGTAGCTTGGATGAAGAAGTTCAGACAATGAATCTGAAGGTTGGAAAAGTAAAGATGAGTATTTTCACTGACCAGCTAGAAATTAGAGGACCGGGAAATATCTGTGGCATTAATTGGAAAATGAAGAAAACATCCGTGCATCTGTGGAGCCCACAAGCATGTCCTGTAGAGAGTGCACGTACACGCTCGTCTCTAAGTCACATGGAAACTGCCGCCATCCTCAGAAGATTATCTTGAACACCAAGTGAGCAAATGAAGAAAAAAGACCTTAAGAAGCTGTATTAATGCTCTTCCCATCTACAGTTTTGTTTCTTTTTAAAAAATATTATTTATTTATTTGGCTGCACCAGTTCTTAGTTGTGGCACGTGGGATCTTCCATCTTCATTGTGGCATACGGAATCTTTTTTTTTTTTTTTAGTTGCAGCATGTGAACTCTAAGTTGCAACATGTGGGTCTGTTCTTCCATCAGGAATTGAACCTGGGCCCCCTGCATTCCCCACTGCACTGGGAGCGCTGAGTCTTAGCCACTGGACCACCAGGGAAGTCCTCATAATTTTGTTTCTTTGTTTCTATATGAACATCTTATTGTGGCTGTGTCTGTTATGACAAGTCAAATCAAACCATTTTGGGAAGGAGGCAGACCAGAAACTATAAATAAGTTATTATTTATTTCACCAAGGAGGCTGTCACATCTTTACTGCCTTGTGATGAAATCCATCTGACTGATTAAGAACAAAATAGTCAGAATAATAAAGTCTTAAAACATCCCCAAGAGAGCGACAGCTTTACTCTTTCATCAGAGATCTACAACCTGTTTTTCATTCTAAATTTTGGCACAGGGTTTCAATACTTCTTGTGCTTCCCCCAGTGCTGAATCTCTGTCATGCCTTTGTATGTTTTCCCCCTGTATGCCTGGCATACTTCTTAGTTTGGCAAAAATCTTTCATTATTTTAAGGTTAAGCCTATAAACTAGGCTTAGTCTTCCCTTAGGAAGTCTCCCTAAGGAAGACCTTAGTCTTCCCTCTGGAAGACTTACCTCACTCCCTAGCCCGGTACTTTCCCCCTCTTCTGTATTCCCTAAATCCCCTGTTATAGACAGTGTAGTTCTTGGAATATTGCTGCTGCTAAGTCACTTCAGTTGTGTCTGACTCTGTGCGACCCCATGGACTGTCCATGGAATTCTCCAGGCCAGAATACTGGAGTGGGTAGCCATTCCCTTCTCCAGGGGATCTTCCCAACCTAGGGATCAAACCCAGGTCTCCTACATTGCAGGCAGATTCTTTACCAGCTGAACCACAGGGAAGCCCAAGAATATCGGAGTGGGTAGCCTATCCCTTCTCCAGGGTATCTTTCCAACCCAGGAATCGAACCGGGATCTCCTGCATTGCAGGCGGATTCTTTACCAACTGAGCCAGCAGGGAAGCCCTCTTGTAATATTGGGCTCCAATCATTACTGTATTTATGAGACTCTGAACTCCTCCAGGGAAGGGTCCATGTTTTACTCATCTCCATATCTGGTGCCCAGGGATCCCCTGACACAGTAGTTGATCATTGTGTCCATTTAATGAACATTACCGGGCATGGACTACCTAGTAGGCACTGTGCATGGCTCCTGGAATGCAAAGACGAATAAGGAGCTCACCGACCAACAAATAAACCCATCATGAAAATACAGCACTAAAAATCAGATGTGTAGAGTTCCATAGAAGAACAAAGTAGGGGGCATGTTATCCACATGGAAGGGTGGGGATGGGGAGCAAGGAGAACTCGGGGGAGGCTTCCAGGTGGTGGTGGCATCTCAATCTTTTTAAAATTAATCACTTTTTGGCTGTGCTGGGACTTTGTTGCTGCACATGGGCTTTCTCTGGCTACAGCAAGCGGGAGCCACTCTCTGGTTGCGGTGTGAGGGCTTATTGCGGTGGCTTCTCTTGTTGCAGAGCATGGGCTCTAGAGCATGTGGGCTTCAGGAGTTGTGACACATGAACTTAGTCACTCCAAGGCATGTGGAATCTTCCCGGACCAGGGATTGAACCTATGTCCCCTACATTGACAGGTGAATTCTTAACCACTGGACCACCAGGGAAGTCCTGAGCTAGGGCTTGAAGGATATGTGCAATTACCTGGAGGTGCTGGAGAGCATGGCACATTCTGAGCAGTATTTAAAATGGTGGGAACTTGGGGAAGAGGAGTATGGTGATGAGTGGAGAGGATTGGAAAGGAGGGAAGTGGAGAGAGATGATACACTATTAATTATCTTTTTACAAAGTGGACAAATCACAGAGAATCACTTGTGACTTGACCATGGTCTCGGATTAGCCAAAAAAAAAACCATCTGGAAATGGACACGACAGGGCAACTGACAAGTTACCTGTTCATTCATCAAGCTCCAACTTCTATTCCCAGGTCAGTTATGTCATCAAAGTATTAAATCCCTGTACCGTGTTACTCAGCCCTTTCCAGTCAGAAGGCCGCATTATGTTTTTTACAGAAACTTCATTGAAGAATTATTGGATTGGATAAACAGGGCGCTATCATGGGAAAGAGGCACAAAGTTCTGAGGTTGAATCCCAGTTCATCACTTGCCAGCTGTGTGCCTTTGGGCAAATCGAGCATCAGTTTCCTTATTTGTGGGCTTCCCTGATGACTCAGATGGTAAAGAATCTGCCTGCAATGCAGGAGACCTGGGTTTGATCCCTGAGTCAGAAAGATCCCCTGGAGAAGGGCATGGCTACCCAATCCAGTCTTTTTTCCTGGAAAATTCCTGGAGGAGCCTGGCGGGCTACAGTCCATGGGGTCACAAAGAGTTGGACACGACTGAGCAACGAACACTTTCCTTATCTGTAAAATGTAAACAGTGACCCTCCTCTACAAGATTGCTGTTAAGCCGAAGTGATCGAACGTACCTGACATAATCACTCAAAAGTGACTCGTTTATTATCCCCTTGGATGGTGTCTCTGTTACCTTTCGTAAAATCAAGGTGGAAAACACAGTCTTTGACTCCTTCTCTGCCTTTTGAAATCTGGTTATCCTGCCCTCCCCCTGGACCAAGAGCCACCCTGAGGGTGCTATGGGGGTCAGCGTGTCCACCTGCTCTCGGTGAGGTGTGGGGCTGACCACCTCTCACACAGCACCGGGAGCACTGCGTGCAGAGAACTGACAGCTGACTGGAGTCGTTCTCTTCGCCCTGTCACTCGGCTTTACTGAGACCAAACACAATCCCTCTCCATCAAGCTTTACCTTGAGGAAAATGGCATCTCTACAGGAGATTCTGTGTGCTTTCTGGTTTCAGCAAATGCATATTGGGTAACCCAGTGGTTCTCCTCTTTGGCCTTTCTGCTGGGAATCTTTTGGTCAAATTTATCACGTAAGTGTGGAACACGGTGATGCTTGCAAGTTGCTGTTATTTTTTCATTTTTCTGACCACTAAGTTGTGTTTCATCCTTAAAAATCTTACTTAAAAAGATTGTTTCACTCTGTAAACTGCCTCAAACCCTTCCCAAAAGAGGTGTGGTACCAGTCTAAAATCCAATTCCTCCTTATTTGTGGACTCCATTAGTTAATTCTCTTAAAATCCAATTAGGATGAATTACAGTGTCTGGGAAATAGCTAAAGAACTATTAAAAAAAAAAAACACTAAGGGGAAGGTTTTTTTAAAAAAAATTATTTATTTTTGGCTGTGTTGGGTCTTAGTTGCGACACTCAAGATCCTCCTTGGAAAATCTGGGCTCTGTGGTTTGCCACACGCAGACTTAGTTGCCTCGAAACATGTGGGATCTTAGTTCTCTGATCGGGATTGAACCTGTGTCCCATGCATTGGAGGGACGATTCTTAATCACTCTGGATCACCGGGGAAGTCCCGGCTGGGGAACTTTGGACAGAAGCTTCCAACAAACTGGTCAACAGAGTATTTTTCTGAGCACCTGCCTTCAAGCTAGTATGGAATTTGACAATTTTCTCCCCTCCTGTCCTCATTACTATGATATTGTAGGAGACAGGGAACAGAGAATTTTTGGCATAAACTCTCTTCTAAAATTTGGGGGGATTGAAAGGAGCTCCTAGTTGGTAAAGGGCAACCAGTTTTACCAAGCTCCTTTTTTGGATATTCAAGCAAAGTGTTAGTCTCTCAGCAGTATCTGACTCTTTGCGACGCTATGGACTATAGCCCTCCAGGCTCCTCTATCCAAGGGATTCTCCAGGCAAGAATACTGGAATGGGTAGCCATTCCCTTCTCCAGGGGATCTTCCAGACTCAGGGATTGAACCTGGGTCTCCCGCATTGCAGGCAGATTCTTTACCATCTGAACCACCAGGGAATTCAAGCAAGGAGCATCTTGAAGCCAAGCAGGAGCTATTATGAAGGTCACAGAGTCTAGCTCGGCAGTGTCGGGAGTTAGGATCTAAGTACTCAGACGTTGGCCAATGTCTAGGTTATGGACAAACACTGGAATGGATCTGCCTTCTCTGGGTTCTGCTTCCTTCCCAGGTTCACTGGGGACAATCTTCAGGCTCAGGGGCAGACCCCTAAGAGCAGACATGGGAGCAGAAAGGTCTGGCCAAATGACAGCTCTAAGTCAGGGTCATTGAGATTGGACCTGGTGTGTGTGTGTGTGAGCGGGTGGGAGTGTGTGTATTACAAGGTGGGAGGCTAAAGACTACGCATTAGGGACCAGACAACTTCCGCTGTTTAACCCTGTCTCTACTATTTACCTGCTCTGTGACCCAGACAATCCTCTGACTTCTCTGAGCAGAAGTTCCTGACGTTGAAGCAAGTCTTCTACACTGCAGTCATCCCTGATCCAGAACACTCTCTGCCCATTCACACTTCCAGGCTATTCCTGCTGCCAACAGAGCCCATTCTCTTTAGGCATGCTAGCAAACTCATCCTTCAAAGTCCAGCTGAAATGTCACCTTCTTTGGAAAACCTTCCTAGGCTCTCCCTGGCAGAGCTAGTGGGCAACCCCCTTCCCCCCTGCAGTGCTTAATTCTCTGCTGCTCTAAACACAACTTCCACAGTGTATCACACCGTTGGTTGATGTTTTCCTCACTAGATTGGTTCCCAAGGAGCAGAGACTGTCATATTTATTTTTATATCTGCTACAGTACTTAGCACTGTGCCTGACATAATAAATAATCAGAGTGAGTGAATTAAGGAATGAATTAACAGTTGGTCTAGGAGGTACTGTCTGTGTACCCACGAAGGGATTTCATCTAGGGAGGTTTAATGAGTAATACACACGAAAGCACTAAGCACAATCCATGGCATCGATTCGTTGCTGAAAAAACTATTTGCTGAAATTCCATCTTTTGTGGTTTGACTTTGCTTGATGAGGCAACAGGCTCCATGGTCCCAATCAAAACAAGATAAAATTCGCTAAAGGAAAGAAGCCCCATTCAATGCTAAACAGAATGACCTAACTTTCATCTTTTTACACCTGGACCCATTAATCCACCACCAGCCACGTCAGAATTCTAAACTTTACAGCTCAGTTAACTAACTCTAAGACGACGTCTGTCACCCTTTAAGTGCTGAAAGAGGTGTCAACCCATAGGAAAGTGAGAAAGATCTCAGAGTGCGAGCGGAGACCAAAATAGCTGGGCTGAGCCGGAGAGAGATGCAGTGATCACAGGCAACACCGCGTGATTGGTCCGCAGGCCAGAAGGCGGGATTTTGGTTCGGGCGAAGCCTAAGCTGAGAAGCGGAAGCTGAGACGTCGAGCGGTAGTGGCAGGCAAAGGAGAGAGTGGAGAATAACAAGGAGAAAAAAAAGTGGCCTGGAGTGGGAAGGGAGCGGCAGACAGCAGAGGCGGTGGTGAGATTAGAAGTGTCAAAGGAGGCGGCCAGAAGCAGATCAACTGGCGTGCTGCCGTTTGCTCTTGGCAAACAGAGATGGCCATGGGGGAGGAGAGAGATGGATGGGCCAAGACAGGGTGTCTCCTGGGGGTGTTCAGGAGCCTCACACCTGGTTGGGCAAACCAGACTGTACAGGCACGGAGCAGGGGGATGATTAAGATCCGGTGTTTGGTCAGGAACACAGAGGGTGAGAAGGTAATATCAAAAAGGTCAGAGGCAAAGTCTACAAAGAAGGGACAGGCAGGAAGGTATCAAAATTGGAAGCATGGACTGGAATGAGAAACAATCAAAGCTCCTGATCAAAGAGTTGGGGCAGCTGAGGTCATAATCTAGGGTGACGATGCAGGTCCAAGTCCAGTTCTAGAAGTTGCAGATGCAGTGAGCGCATGCTAAGTTGCTTTTGTGTCCGACTCTTTTCAACCCGATGGACTGTAGCCCACCAGGCTCCTCTGTCCATGGGATTCTCCAGGCAAGAATACTGGAGTGGGTTGCCATGCCCTCCTCTAGGGGATCTTCCCGACCCAGGGATCAAACCAGGGTCTCCTGTGTCTTTTGCATTGGCAGGTGGATTCTTTACTGTTGAGCCATGGGGAAGCCCTGTAGATGCAGATAGACAGGGACAAGCTAGAGCATGACTGAGGAAGAGTGGTCAGGAAAGTGAGGCAGACATTCATAGGAACTGTAGCCCAGGAGGAAAGATGAGGGATGTTTAGGCTGGAGAAGGGAGGGCTGCAGGGGATAGGACTGTCTTTAAAAAGCCAAATGGCTGTGGATGAAGGAGATTTATTCTCGTTGGCACAGAGGGCCAAGCTAAGATCAGCACAGAAGATCACAGGACATAGATCCAGACTCACAAAAATAAACTACTTTTTAATAGAGATGTTCTATTGCGTTGGCCAAAAAGTTCATTTGGGTTTTTCTATAACATCTTATGGAATTATAAATCGTACTATAATTATAGTAACCACAATAACGTTGTTTTGGTCGCTAAGTTGTGTCTGACTCTTTTGTGACCCCACCCCCACCCCCGCCATGGACTGTAGCCCACCAGGCTCCTTTGTCCATGAGATTTCCCAGGCAAGAATACTGGAGTGGGTTGCCATTTCCTTCTCCAGGGGATCTTCCAGAGTCAGGGATGGAACCTGAGTCTCCTACATGGCAGGCAGATTCTTTACCACTGAGCCACCAGGGAAGCCCCAAAATGACAACAGTTACTATTATTAGAACATTTATTATATACCTGGCACTGTACCAGGCACTCCAGACTGCAACAACCCCACAAGGTAGGAATTATGATCCCCAATCTGCAGATGAAGAAACTGAGGTTCAGACAGGTTAAATAACTATCCAGAGCCACAAAGCTAATAAGTGGCAGGATTCAAACTCAAGTTTTACCTGAAACCAGGCATTTCATGCTATCAGGTCACTAGTCAAGTGTCCCGTTCCCCTTTCAGGACTTTCTGGACCTCACGCTCCTACAGAGCAATGCCTGATCTCAGATCACAGTATGCTCAATACCCTTTGGCTAGATTCCTATGCCAGGCTATGGCATCAAACCAGAAGCTTCTTATGACCCAGGTTTCCTCCCTCTCCTTGGCCCACATTGTCTTTTACCAAAGAACTATTGGCTCTGCCTCCTAAACATCAACTTTGTTTCCATCTATCTGTTCATTCAGTAAGTCTTTACTGAGGACCTACTTACTGAGGACCTCCATGTCCCAGGCATGTGGTCTGGGCTCTGGGATAGAACATCAGACAAAAACACCACTCTCTTTACTTTCTAGCTACAGTCTCACGGATGAGCCACGTCACAGTCAGTGCTATGAAAAATAAAGCAGGGTGAGGATATGGCGAGTATGGGACAGCTAGTTTATAGAGACTAGTCAGGGAACGTCTCTGTGGAAGTCACGTGAGAGCAAGGGACCTGCAGGAGGCGAAGGAATTCCAGGAAGAGGGATCAGAAAGTGCAAATATCCTGAGGCAGCTTCAAAGTCTTCCCATCAAGAGCTTTCACGGGAGGGGGAGACGGGAGGTGTAAGTCAAACGGGGCAAAGTGTCAGTTACACAAGATGACTAGATCCTGGAGACATACTGTTCAGCATAGTGCCTATAGTTAACAATACAGTATTATACACTTAGAACATTTGCTAAAAGGGCAGCTCCTTAAGTTCTTAGCAGAAGACGACGATGATGCTAATGCTGATGATAGAAATAAAGAGGGCAGGAAGAACCTTCCGGAAGTCATGGATTTGTTGATGGCATAGATTGTAGTGATGGTGTCACAGGTGTATACTTATCTCTAAACTCATTTAGTTGTATGCATTAAATATGTGCCACTTTTTGTATGTCCATTTTACCTCAATAAAGTGTTTTTTTAATCGAGGCATCATGATATGGCTCCTGACTACCTCTGCAGCCTCTTTACCACTCCCCACCTAGCACTCCGTGTTCTAACACTTCCAGATTCTGACATACATAGTTCCTTCTATCTAGATCACACTCTTCCTTCTGGGGAAGCCTTCCTTGAACTCTCAACTCAGGAGTTCCACCTACATCCCTGGTCAGCGTTCATCCTTCTTATCACAATTCTTTTTTTTTCTTTAATTTTTTCAGTTATTTATGTATTGGCTGCGCTGGGTCTTTGTTGCTGTGCACAGGCTTTCTCTAGCTGCAGCCAGCAGGGGCTACTCTCTCGCGGTGGCGTGCAGGCTTCTCACTGATGTGGCTTCCCCTGTAGTTGAGCACAGGCTCTAGGGTGCGGGCTCAGTAGATATGGCACATGGGCTTAGCTCCCCAAGGCATGGGATCTTCCTGGACTGGGGATCAAACTCATGTCTCCTGCATTGGCAGGCAGATTCTTAACCACTGGGCCACTAGAAGTCCACTTGTCGTCGTCGTTGTTGTTCAGTCGCTCAGCTGTTTCTGATTCTTTGCAACCCCATGGACTGCAGCACGCCAGGCTTCCCTGTCCTTTACCATCTCCCAGACCTTGCTCAAACTCATGTCCATTGAGTCAGTGATGCCATCCAACCATCTCATCCTCTGTCAACCCTTCTCCTCTTGCCTTCACTCTTTCCCAGCATCAGGGTCTTTTCCAATAAGTCAGCTCTTCGCATCAGGTGGCCAAAGTATTGAAGCTTCAGCTTCACCATCCATCCTTCCAATGAATATTCAGGATTGATTTCCTTTCAGATTGACTGGTTGGATCTCCTTGCAGTCCAAGGGACTCTCAAGAGTCTTCTCAAGCACCACAGTTCAAAAGCATCAGTTCTTTGGTGCTCAGCCTTCTTTAAGGTCCAACTCTCATATCCATACATGACTACTGGAAAAACCATACCTTTGACTATATGGACCTTTGTCAGCAAAGTAATGTCTCTGCTTTTTAATATGCTGTCTAGGTTTGTCATAGCTTTTCTTCCAAGGAACAAGTGTCTTCCTCATCACAATTCTTATCACATGGTATTGCAGTGCAATTGCTTGTCTCCTCTCCCAGACTACACAGTGCCCAAGGGCAGGGGCCATAATCTGTCTTCTTCACTGTGGTATCCCCACAGCTAGCACAGGGCCAGCAGAGACACCTATGTATTTGATGAAAACAACTTGAAGCACTCAGGGTGAGGATGAACGATCGCTGGTCAGAATTTGCTATAGAAGATTTTCTCCACTCCAGAAGTATTGATATTTGGGGCCAGATAATTCTGTTGTTGGGGTTTGTCCTGTACATTGTAGGACACTGAGCAGCAGCCCTAGTTTTTAAAACAAGATGCCAGCAGCAGCCCCCCCCCCCAAGCTGTGACAACCAGAAATGTCCCCATTGGCCTAAGAGTTCCCTCAATGGTGGGCAAAACTGTCCATGTTAAGAACTATTATAAAGGGATTCTTATATAGAATATTCTGGAATATTCTGTACTGCTTCTCTCAACCCTAAATTCTTCATTTTAAGGAAAGCAGTAGGCGTTTGGTCAATAGCCTCCTAGAATGGGGCTCAGAAGGAGAGCTGCTTTCCTTGTGTGAGGAGGTGGACATGAACAGGCTCCTGGTGGGGTGTGGTGAGCGGTGAGGAGCTAGGCAGGTGGAGAGGACGTTTAGGGTTATGGTTAAGGGCGTATGTTCTGAAGATACAAGACACTGGGGTCAAATCCTAATCTCTGATTTACTTGTTACATGACCTTTGGCAAATTATTCAGCCTCTTTACTGCTCACGTCAAGCTCCATGTTCTTAGCATGTGCCCCATGGGGTGGTTGTGAAGATTAAATAACTAATAGGTGGTATGAAGTGCTCAGTAAAAGATAGAAGTAATAATGGCTGTTATTTTCCTGATAGGTGACAATTCCAAACCCCTCACTCTGCCGCTGCAGCCCCAAACACTGAGGCTGTGTTCCCTCACTGGACAGTCCTTGCACATCATGGTCTGTCAGCATCGCATCATCCAAGGAGCTTGTTAAAAATACATGTTACCAAGTGCAAACTTAGGCTTACAAAATCAGACCCTCTGAAGCTGGGAACTGGAAACCTGCATTTTTAAAATATGAGCACTGGGACTTCGCTTGCAAAGAAATAGAGGAAAACAACAGAATGGGAAAGACTAGAGATCTCTTCAAAAACATTAGAGATACCAAGGGGACATTTCATGCAAAGATGGGCTCGATAAAGGACAGAAATGGTATGGACCTAACAGAAGCAGAAGATACTAAGAAAAGGTGGCAAGAATACACAGAAGAACTGTACAAAAAAGATCTTCACGACCCAGATAATCACGATGGTGTGATCACTCATCTAGAGCCAGACATCCTGGAATGTGAAGTCAAGTGGGCCTTAGAAAGCATCACTACGAACAAAGCTAGTGGAGGTGATGGAATTCCAGGTGAGCTATTTCAAATCCTGAAAGATGATGCTGTGAAAGTGCTGCACTCAATATGCCAGCAAATTTGGAAAACTCAGCAGTGGCCACAGGACTAGAAAAGGTCAGTTTTCATTCCAATCCCAAAGAAAGGCAATGCCAAAGAATGCTCAAAGTACCGCACAATTGCACTCATCTCACACACTAGTAAAGTAATGCTCAAAATTCTCCAAGCCAGGCTTCAGCAATACGTGAACCGTGAACTTCCAGATGTTCAAGCTGGTTTTAGAAAAGGCAGAGGAACTAGAGATCAAATTGCCAACATCCGCTGGATCATCAAAAAAGCAAGAGAGTTCCAGAAAAACATCTATTTCTACTTTATTGACTATGCCAAAGCCTTTGACTGTGTGGAT
>NW_011494924.1:2032778-2033538 GCF_000754665.1 Bison bison bison | reverse complement strand
ACATGGAACAACAGACTGGTTCCAATAGGAAAAGGAGTACGTCAAGGCTGTATATTGTCACTCTGCTTATTTAACTTATATGCAGAGTACATCATGAGAAACGCTGGACTGGAAGAAACACAAGCTGGAATCAAGATTGCCGGGAGAAATATCAATAACCTCATATATGCAGATGACACCACCCTTATGGCAGAAAGTGAAGAGGAACTAAAAAGCCTCTTGATGAAGGTGAAAGAGGAGAGTGAAAAAGTTGGCTTAAAAAAAAAAAGAAAAGAAAAAGTTGGCTTAAAGCTCAACATTCAGAAAACGAAGATCATGGCATCACTTCATGGGAAATAGATGGGGAAACAGTGGAAACAGTGTCAGACTTTATTTTTTGGGGCTCCAAAATCACTGCAGATGGAGACTGCAGCCATGAAATTAAAAGATGCTTACTCCTTGGAAGGAAAGTTATGACCAACCTAGACAGCATATTCAAAAGCAGAGACATTACTTTGTCAACAAAGGTCTGTCTAGTCAAGGCTATGATTTTTCCTGTGGTCATGTATGGATGTGAGAGTTGGACTGTGAAGAAGGCTGAGTGCCGAAGAATTGATGCTTTTGAACTGTGGTGTTGGAGAAGACTCTTGAGAGTCCCTTGGACTGCAAGAAGATCCAACCAGTCCATTGTGAAGGAGATCAGCCCTGGGATTTCTTTGGAAGGAATGATGCTAAAGCTGAAACTCCAGTACTTTGGTTACCTCATGCGAAGAGTTGACTC
>NW_011494924.1:2020668-2032678 GCF_000754665.1 Bison bison bison | reverse complement strand
AGGGTCTTGCAAAGAGTCGGACACGACTGAGCGGCTGAACTGAAGTGAACTGGGACTTCGATGGTAGTCCAATGGTTAAAATCCGCCTGCCAACGCAGGGGACACGGGTTCGATCCCTGGTCTGGGAAGATCCCACGTGCCATAGAGAGACTAAGCCTGTGCGCTACCACTACTGAGCCCTCGCCCTAGAGCTTGTGCTCCACAAGAGAAGCTACTGTAATGAGCAGCCTGCTCACGGCAACTAGAGAAAGGCTATACACAGCAGACTCAGCGCAACCAAAAATAATTTTTTTTTTTTTTTACAAAGGGAGCACCTAAGGTGACTCTGTTGCCTACTAAAGTTTGAGAACCACTGCAGTAAGGACGGCTGGGAGTGATGACTTTGTGCCGTGAAGAATGAGCATGTTATGTTCAGTATCGCCTCTGATCTACTAAGACAGGAAGCATGTTGCCATTTCAGAAAGTCTTCTACTAAAGTTGGCTCAAGAGCCAGCCCTTGCCTTCTGTGCCTCAACTCTGCTCACATCCTTGGGTCCTTTACCTGCCTATCTCCCCAGCCAGCCCTGACATCTGCAAACAGTCCATCAGCAGCTACAACCCCAACACTGAGACTGTACTGTGTCGCTGTAGACTGGCATCAAGCGTGCCCTAAGATCTTCCTTTCCTTTTCATTGCTGTGTTAGCTCAGTCCTTACCAGTGGCTTTTGGTCTCAGTTTCCCTGCCTGGCACTCGGGTCCTAAACTGAGATTGCCAGGACCTGAATCTTTTTCTCAAGATCTTAGCTTTCTTGAAGGACAGGGAAGCCTGTCGTGGTGCAATGAGTTGGACATGACTTAATGACTGAACAACAAAAAAGCATTTGGAAGGTCCCAGCACACAGGAGGCGGTCTCTCAATGTTACTGTCTGTATTTTTGCTCCCACCCTCTCCAGTAATACATGGACCATCACCTGTGGTCTTTGCTGCTGGACCGAATCACTGTGTCTCTTTGGTGACTCCTCAGAGGTTAGCCTCATCACTGCGGCAATTCTCTGCAATTCCTGTCCCACCAAAATCCTGCTTCTTTCTCTGTCCACACTACTGAGGTCCCAGCCTTGCCGCTGAACCCATCTGTTCAGTTCAGTTCAGTTGCTCAGTTGTGTCCGACTCTTTGTGACCTGCGTGGCACTGCAGCATGCCAGGCTTCCCTGTCCATTACCAACTCCCAAAGCCTGTTCAAACTCATGTCCATCGAGTTGGTGATGCCATCTAACCATTTCATCCTCTGTCGTCCCCTTCTCCTCCTGCCCTCAATCTTTCCCAGCATCAGGGTCTTTTCAAATGAGCCAGTTCTTCGCATCAGGTGGCCAAAGTATTGGAGTTTCAGCTTCAGCATCAGTCCTTCCAATGAATATTCAGGACTGATTTCCTTTAGGATGGACTGGTTGGATCTCCTTCGTGTCCAAGGGGACTTTCAAGAGTCTTCTCCAGCACCACAGTTCAAAAGCATCAATACTTCAGTGCTCAGCCTTCTTTATGGTTCAACTCTCACATCCATCCACGATTACTGGAAAAACCATGGCTTTGACTAGACCAACCTTTGTTGGCAAAGTAATGTCTCTGCTTTTTAATATGCTGTCTAGGTTGGACATAGCTTCTCTTCCAAGGAGCAAGCATCTTTTAATTTCATGGCTGCAGTCACCATCTGCAGTGATTTTGGAGTCCCCCAAAATAAAGTCTCTCACTGTTGAAAAGAACCCATCTGAGTTATAACTGATTTTTTAAAACTTCAGACTTGAGGGCTTAACCATGCAGTTTATCTAGAAAATGCAGTCGTTGATAAATAATTTAAAGATTATCTAATTTAACAAGCTTATTTTGCCAGACAGAAAAATTCAGCTGAGGGAGAAACGACTTATCCAAAATCACAGAGCAAGTTGGTGGAGGAGCTGCAAACAGCCTAATGGCCCTGCCTCCCAGGAGCATTCCTGCTGCCGTGCTACACCCTCCACACTAGCTCTGGTTTGCCTCCAAACGCCGTGTTGTTTTTTTTCCCCACTTACAGCCAGTCTAAAAAGGGCTCTCAGGATCGCCCACAACACCCAACTTAGCTTCTTGACAAACACCTTAATGGCGCAGCATTGCCTCTTGGCTGCCACCATCTCTTGAGTGGGTGGTAAGTGCACTAGCGGGAATTCCCTGGCGCTCTGTAGTGTCCTTGGCCCACTCCCAGGAGGCCACCACAAGCCAGAGAGTTGCCCTGCCCAGGGAGGTGGCACACTTGGGGTTTTGGGTCAGCCCTGGGATGTCTGAGTTTCCCGGTTCTGGGCAGGCCTCCTTCCAAGGCCAGGCGTATAGCCACGCACTCATTCACTCTCTGAGAAGCGAGGGCCCTTGTCTTCCTTGTCCTTTCCAGTGCCTTCCTGTAAATCCGCTGTGTTTTCTGTCCTCGGGCTTGACTTATTGATGAGTTTAGACAAGGGAAGAGGGTAGACAAAGACCGTGGTCAGGCCTAAGTTTCTCAACTGAAACGCAGACGGCTGAAGTAGACAACCTCTAAGTAATTATATAAGGTTCTATTACTTTAGGTTAATTAGATTGAGCGTGGAGCAGATCCTCTAGTTCCTCACCGCCAGTCTTAAAGTCCGAGCTCCTCAGCCCAGCACTCACAAGCCTCACAGTCTGATGCCAGTGCACCCTAGCCTCTGACTTGTACACCCCACCCTTCTACTGCCCACCCCACGGGCCCCTCCTCAAGCTACTGACCTACTTGTGTTGCCTGAACACAGCCTGTAAGTTCCTTTCTCTGTCTTTTTTCACTCCCTCTCCCTAGAAGGCCTTTCCTACATGGATACTGGTCACTCTCTGATGATCTATTAGGTATCCTTAGAAAGGCAACCTGAATGCCACTTCACCTGGGAGGACTATCCAGGCTTAAATGGATTTCCTCTGAGCTCCAGAGCTTCCTTGGTAGCTCAGTTGATAAAGAATCTGCCTGCAATGCAGGAGACCTGGGTTCGATCCCTGCTTGGGGAAGATCCCCTGGAGAAGGAAATGGTAACCTACTCCAGTATTCTTGCCTGGGAAATCCACTGGTCAGAGGAGCCTGGCAGGCTACAGTCCTTGGGGTCCCAAGAGTCAGTCACGACTTAGTGACTAAACCACCACCACCACCTCTGTGTTCCCATGTATACCTGTTGCTTACAGTGTCTTTCATAAATGGTGGTCTCCATGCCTGTCAGTGCCACTGAACACGGAGCTTACTGGAGGGGGAGGTAGACATGCAGAGACGAAATGCTTTATTCCAACGGTGATAAGTAGAATGAGGGAAGAGGAGAAGGTGTTGGGAAAGAAAGCCAGTGACACGGGACTTCCCTGGTGGTCCAATGGCTAAGACTCTGTGCTCCCAATGCAGGGGGCCCAGGTTCAATCCCTGGTCAGGGAACTAGATCCCACATGCCACAACTAAAGATCCCACATACAGCAGCAAAGATCAAAGATCCTTCATTGCCACAATTAAGACCCGGTGTGGTTAAATAAATAAAATTATATATAAAAAAAGTAAGTATGTGACAGGAGATCTTGACCTCCTGGAGGATGTATCATCTCAGCTGAGACCTGTATACGAGCGAAAGAGGTCAAGGTGAAGGTCAAAGAATGAGCACTCCTGGAAAAGAATATCTGATTGAATTCCTGAATGGGAAGAAGCCTGCATATTAGGAAAAGAGAAAGAAGGCCAGGATAGCTGGAGATTACTGAAAACTGAAACTGTTAGTCACTCAGGCGTGTCTGACTCTTTGTGACCCCATGAGCTGTAGCCCACTAGGCTCCTCTGTCCATGGGATTTCCCACGCAAGAATACTGGAGTGGGTTGCCCTTTCCTTCTCCAGGGGATCTTCTGGACCCAGGGATTGAACCCAGGTCTCCTGCACTGCAGGCAGATTCTTTACTGTCTGAGCCACCACAGAAACCTAACCTCTCAGGGAGGTTACTGAGAAGCTGGTATAAAAGGGAGCAGAGAGCTAGGGAGGATTTGGTGATGCAGGGCCTCAGAGGCCTGGTGTTGGGTACAAGGGCTTCATGATACTGTTTGTTATACTTTCAACATGTGTTTGAAATTTTTCCATAATAAGAATGACGAGAACTGGCTGTTGTATAGCAATATTAGTTTAGCCTTTACCTTAAAAATCGTTTTTAGCAAAGTGAAAGTGGAAGTCACATATCAGATGTTTTTGTTTAAAATTTTTTTAAATTAAATATTGCAAGCATTCAGAAAGGCATACAAATAGCTTTTCTTTTTTTAAAGCCTTGGATAATCACCTATTGGCTTTGTTAAATCTTGGCTTTGCCATATTTGCTTCAGATATAACTGGCCCCTGTGTAGATTTATTTTTAAAAGGTCACTCTGGCTGCCATGGGAAGAAGGATAAGAAGTGGGCAAGAGAGGCTGATCAGGTAGGAAGTTTCTGGAAGCCAGACGAGACAGGATGGAAGTTTAAAGTGGAGACAGTGGTGGTGGAGAGAAGCAGTTACAGGGACAATTGGTCCAGGAGGTGGACGTGCTAGGCTCGCTGCTGGTTCTCCTGAGGCAGGTGAGGGGAAGATGAAGGGAAGGATACCTCTTTCTGGTCCATTGCTTTTGGAGCACAGAGAATGGTGTGCGTGTGAGTGTTTGTGGTACAGAAGTGTTTTAAAATTATTGCTAACAAAGTTGTTAATAACCATGCTTTGTTTTCTCTACCTTGTTTCTTATAACAATGTGTCTGATCTTTGAGAAAATATTATCTTTTATATACATGACTTTGCTGTTATCCCATAGGTCATCAAAGCCTAGTTCCAAATTGCCCTTTAAAACGAATGCATGAGACTTCCCTGGTGGTCCAGTGGTTAAGACTCCTCACTCCAAATGCAGGGTTTGATCCCTGGTCAGGGAACTAGATCCTACCATGTTGCAACTAAAGATTCTGCATGCCCCAAATGAAGATTGAAGATCCCATGTGCTGCAACTAAGACCCAGTACAGTCAGATAAATAAATAAACACATTTTTAAAAAAATGAATGTATGAAGTAATGTGGAGAAGGCAATGGCACCCCACTCCAGTACTCTTGCCTGGAAAATTCCATGGATGGAGGAGCCTGGTAGGCTGCAGTCCATGGGGTCGCAAAGAGTCGGACACGACTGAGTGACTTCACTTTCACTTTTCACTTTGATGCACTGGAGAAGGAGATGGCAACCCACTCCAGTGTTCTTGCCTAGAGAATCCCAGGGACAGGGGAGCCTCGTGGGCTGCCGTCTATGGGGTCGCCCAGAGTCGGACATGACTGAAGTGACTTAGCTGCAGCATGAAGTAATGATGAAGAAACACCAGGGAAAAACTTGAACAAAATCAATCCTGAGGTCCAGTGAAACCAAAAGATTTGTTCCAGAATCACTCCACTGGGGAAGGCCAGAACTGGGGTGCACAGCTTTTATCCACACACCAGAACAGGAACACAGACCTGGGTTGTGCTAAGGAAGCTGAAAGAGCCCAGCAGGGGCCAGCACCCAGCCCCACTTGGCCTTGGTGCCTCCACCCACTCAGCACGGCTCTGAGGCGCTGAGCAGGTCACTTCTCTGCTCAGAAACCTTTTATGACTCCCCTCAGCCTTTGGACAAAAGCCAATTTCACAATCTGCTCTTAGCCTCCCTTTCCAGACTTTTCTCAAACATTCTTACTGGAAACAGCAGTAAGTCAAGGCCTCAAGCACATCCAATTCTCCACCATGTCCTAAATATGCCCCACACTTCTGTGGAGCCTTGGCCATGTTTTCTCTCTCTGTGGACTCCCCCACTCACCATTCTTTGTCCTTGTCCTTCCTCAAAGTTTCATCTTTGATACAACCTTCTTTCTAGAACATTCCCTGACCTCCCCAACCACATCTCCTCCTGTTTTGGTGCTTGCCCAGACCTTGTTTAAACTTCTAGCACACATTCATCCTTCTTCAAAAAAGGTACTGACTTTTGCATGCCAACCACAATATTTGTTTTTTACTTTTTAAAAAATTCATTTTTTATCTGGAGTATAATTGCTTTACAATGCTGTGTTAGTTTTTACGGTACAACAAAGTGAATCAGCTATATGTATATACATATTCCCTCCCTCTTGAGCCTCCCACCCTCCCAGGTCATCACAGAGACCCAGCTGAGGCCCCTGTGCTGCACAGCTGCTTCCCAGAGGCTACTTATTCTGCACGTGGTGTGTATGCGTCACTGCTACTTTCCCACTGTCCCACCCTCTCCTTCCCCTGCCATGGACACAAGTCCGTTCTCTATGTTTGCGCTTTTATTCTTACCCTGCAAATAGGTTCATCTGTACCATTCCAACCACTCTGAAAAGAAGTTGGTCCGGGGGACTCCAGCAGTTAAGAATTCACCTTCCAATGCAGGGAACTCAGATTTGATCCCTGGTGAGGGAACTAGGATCTCACGTGCTAAAGCACAACTAGGTCTGCACGCAGCAAATACTGAGCCTGCCTGCCTCAATTATGACCTGATGCAGCCATACATATACAAATATTAAAAAAAAAAAAAGTAGGTGGGGGACACAGATAATATAATCAATTAAAAAATATTTATCAAGTATGTAGAATGTGCCAGGCAGACACTGTGCTAGGTGTCATCAGCTGCAGTCTTCTTAAGAATTGGTTCCTCTGGTTTTGAGTCTAAACTCTACCATATCATAAAGCTAGATGTTTCCTAAGATTAACCTCTATGGTACTATTATAATTTACTTTTATTTGCTCTAAAACTATCTCCTTCAATGAGTGGAGTGGCTAAAGGCTACTCCAGAATATTGCAGAATAGGACAGTTTAGTACAGAGGGGAAAACACTCAGATCTGGGACAGAAAACCCTGTTTCTGGTCCTTGCTTTATTGTTTATTAGCTCCATGTAGGTCCCTGGACAACGTGTGGATAAGTCACATCTCTCTCTGAGTCTCCATTTGCTCCTCTATAAAATGAGGATGATATCTTCCCTGTCTACCTCATGGTGCTGTTGCCAGGATCAAATGGGGCCACATGCATGAAAGCATCTGGAAAGTGCAAAGCACTGTAAGATATGAGGCTGTTAAAGTGACAGGAAAAAACACAGTCATAATAAGAGAAAATGAATGAAAGATACAGCAGATTAGACTCAAGTTAGGCAAAAGGAAGAACTTCCTCGTGGTGAATATTTTTTCTGAATAGCTGCTTTTAGGGAAAGCGTTACACTTTCTATTTATTTGTTTAATTTTTGGCTGCACTGAGTGGCATGCAGGATCTTAATTCCCCAAGCAGGGATCGAACCCGTGGCCTATGCAGTGGGAGAACGGAGTCCTAGCCACTGGACCACCAGGGAAATCCCTGAGAAGTTATTTTTTTCAGACAAGAATGAAGATATATTGGAAGCTATTGATCACATTGAAATAAATTTTTGGCTTGGGAATTTGTTAGTGCTTCCCACCCCTAGACTTAGGTGGCTAGGTGGTATTCTGAGAATACAGAAGATGCAGGAGACATGAGTTCAATCCCTGGGTCAGGGAGATCCCCTGGAGGAGAAAATGGCAACCCACTGCTGTATTCTTGCCTGGAAAATTCCATGGACATAGGAGCCTGGTGGACTACACCCCAGGGGGTCGGTCACAAAGAATTGGACATGACTGAGCATGCACACGTACATATGCACCCTTGACTCACTCAGGGCTCTAACTTTTCTTGACTACAGGTGCAAATTGAGAACTTTCTCCATCTGCCCAGAGCAGACTCTCAAAACCAGTTGAGAGAGCAGGACTCCATTAATCCCTGGGACCTGGAGTCACCTTCTGTGCTCATGTGGCCAGTGGTGATGGGTTTACCCCTTTCTGCCTATAGCGACCTTCCTCAGAATTAAATTGGAAGTTAGGAGGGCCAAAAATCTATTTGTGGGGCACTCAGCTAATAATAAAAGAAAGAGATGTTTTAAATAAACCAAATGCAGGAAGCCAGTTAGAGAATCAGTGGGACCACCCAAAGTGCAAAATATAAGAAAAAGACTCAAGAAAGCAAAGGAGAAAACAGATTGAATGAAACTGGGGGGGGGGGGGCTTTGCTTTTGGTGATAAAAGATTGGAAATATGAAATCAAAGCCGAGGATAGTGAAAATGCTTTCAACTAAGAAGTCAGGAGACCAAGGAAAAGTTCTTCTTCAGGCTTAGTGACCTTGGGCAACTTACAGCAATTCAAGAAATACCTGTTAAGCACTGCTGTGTGCTTTCTTGGTGATCTCTAAGGTCATGGCCACCTCTTAATTCCTCTCTATTGTATGCCACTTCCACTAGATGACAGCCTACCTGAAGAGTTGTGAAAGAAGGGTATCATCCTAGAACCATTGTCAAGAGGAATAACACTAATTTCATTGAAGGAAGGATAGGGAGGCAATGAATCTTATCCCTAAGAAGATTTTAGAAGGCATCCTGAGACCACAGGCCCGTGAGTGCCCATTTCAGATGCATGTAAGTCTTTGGCATACAGGATAAAGAGCAGAATTATGGGTTGCTTACTGAGTAATTAACCATGAGCACCGAGGGACTTCCCTGGTGGTCCAGTGGCTAAGACTTCACTTTCCAGTGCAGGGGGTGCAGGTTCCATCCCTGACTGGAGAACTAAGATCCCACATGCCTTGCTGTCAAAAAACCAAAACATAAGACAGAAGCAACATTGTAACAAATTCAATACAGACTTTTAAAATAGTCCACGCTAAAAAACAAACACACAAAACACCAACAATGAGCATCCAGAGTTGGGGACTGTGCTGAATCTAAAAACATAAAGTGGGGTGGTGGTGGTGAGGGGGTAAAATAAGTAAATAAAAACATAAAATGCTTTGGTTGGGGAAGGTCCTGCCTAAGAACACAACTTTTTTCCCCCTAAATGATGTTTACATTTTTTTTTTTAAATAACAAACTGTCTGGAGCTGCCTCAAAGTGCTCCTCTGAGAAAAGAGAAGAAAATGCCTACAGAAGTCAGGGAAAGTTTCCTAGAGAGCAGGGCTTAAGCTGGAACTTTAAGAAAGGAGGCAGACAGATGCGGGGAGGTACAGACGTAAACAGCATGCGTAAATGTCCAGGGAAACACGGGTAGCTTGTCTTAGGATAAAGAAGAGATGAGCTTGTCTGGAGTAAAGATGTGTATGGATGAACAGGGGGAAAGGCAGCTTCTAGTGAGGAGGTAGGGAGAAGTCAGACAACAGAAACTTTAAAAGATAGAGCGAGGACTAAGCAATGTTATGTGCTGGCTGGAAAGCAACAATATTTCTATAAGGTTTCAATCACGTGATCCACTCGGATTCAGTGAGAGGATAATACCGTGCAAATCATTCAGAGAAGCAGTGGATATAATTATCTTACAGGAAGTTTTGGATGATATATTAGAAATGGAATAGAATCTAAAAAATGGATTCATAGAATCCAAAAAATAGAATCTAAAAAAATTTCACAATGGAGTCATTGTGAAATTGAGGGTGATTTTTTTTTTTAAACCAAGGCCTGAGAACTCAGAGAGAGACAGAAAACAGTAGAAGAAAAGAAACAACAGGAAAATAGAAGGCAAGAAATAAACAGGTGGATATAAATAAATAGATGGAGCTGGTCACGTCTCTAAATGAAGGGAGATTAAAAATGCAGGGGGCCCCAAGAGACCATGCCAGGACTTGTCTGATTTAAATTTTTTATAAGTGATCCAGAAGAAGTAGAGCAAAGTGAAAATTTCAGGACTGCAGATCGTATTAAGCCCTTTCAGGTAGGGGCATGCTCTGCCAAAGGACAGAGAGAGAGAGAGCATGCACTGAAGGAATATACTGAGTGGGATGCAAAATGGCAGATAAACGTCACCCTGGGGAAATGTAAGGTACCAATGTGCTCTGGTAAGAATAATCCACAGATAGGGTGTTGTGTTCCAGGCTATCAGTTTTGGCCCAGGAAAGGGATCAGGGAGCTGCTGAGGATTGTTTCCTAAAGGCAGTGTCCTAATATGTTGCGGTCAGGAAGGCTGACAAAATTATGCACACAAGTGGGAAGGGACCTAAAAACCAAAGAGGAAATCATTCTCTATTGTATAAGACGCGAAGGTCGCATATCTGGGGACAATGGTCAGGTTGACATCTATTGAAAGTTAAGGCCCAAGGATAGCTAGAAAAGGGCAACTAAAATGACTCAGAGAATGAATGTGGCTATTCTAGAGGTGGTCTATTGTAAGGGGGAAACTTAAGCATGAAAAAACAAAGGCTAAGAGAGGTGGAATAATCAAAGCCTCTATAAAACTGATAAAAATAAGGAGTAAGTAGCACTACTCTCTCTTCAGATCCTAACATATTCAAACAAAGAGCTTGTTCTTAATGCTTGAAATATCACAGGAATAAACGGGTTTCAAAGTTGCAATCATTTAGCCCCATCTCTTTGTTGTTGAGTTGCTAAGTCGTGTCTGACTCTTTATAGCCCCGTGGACTGTAGCCTGCCAGGCTCCTCTGTCCTTGGGATTTTCCAGGCAAGAATATTGGAGTGGGTTGCCATTTCCTTCTTCAAGGGATCTTCCCGACCCAGGGATCAAACCCTTGGCTCCTGCCATGTCTCCTACATTGCAGGCAGATTCTTTACCACTGAGCCACCGGGGAAGCCCCTCTCTTTTTGTATTAGAGATGGTAAAGTTCAGGAAGGAAATGGCCCAAGGTCACAGAAACCATGGTAGGATTAGAAGCCCAGGCCTCTTAAATCCCAGACTGGGGTCTTTCCATCTTACCCTGTGCAACCGGGAAGACTAAAGGAATTCTACTTTTTATAGGGTATAAACTCATGAAATGCATCACTTTGAGATCAAATAAAGCTGAAAACACAAACAGGCTAAGGAAAGTTTTCACTCAAAGTCAACAACAATTATAAGGCCTTTGGAAGAAAACTACCAGCAAGACTAAAGACTTTCTACACACTTTGATTTGGGGGAATCATATACCTCTTGACAATCTGAAGAAATCTAAGGATTCTCTCCAAGAAAAACACATTTGCACATGCAAACATAATTTTATACAAGATTTCAGACTCCGGTCCCCAGTTAAGAATCCTTGTTCTGGCAGATTCTTCTGAATAGACTGCTTCAACAAACACACTCCATCTCTTATGATAAGTGAGGCAATTACTCTGATATTCTTCATCAAAAAACAAACAGCCCACCCCACCCAACTCCCAAACCTACGGTCTCAATCTCACTTATCAGAATTGCTATAGGTTGGGAGAGACCAAAGAAATTACCTAGTCCAATGCCCCTGCCCCGACTTGTGTGACACAGGATAATGTCATAGTTAAATATGTGGGGGAAAAAAATTGTGGAGACTAGAATCAGCCTCCCTAGGTTAGAATTCCAACTCCATCACTCACTAGCTGTGTGACCTTGGGCAAGTTACTTAGTTCTTGGAGTCTATATCCTCATCTGTAAAATGAAAATAATTACAATTATCTCGTAGTTAGGAGGCTTAAACGAGATAATTCTTATAAAACTTAGCACCAGGCCTGGCACATAGTGAGCGCTCAGTAAACGCTAGCTGGCATGATTGTTATTATTATGCTTGTATCCATGCAGGTATTATGCATGCATCCATCCAATCCCCTCCCGGAGCTTTTGCTTGCACATGTCTGTGATGAGCAGCTCATCGCCTCCCAAGCTGGTTGAGCAGCTCCGATTGTTACAAACTTGTTCCGGTATAGAGCGAAATCTGCCTTCTTGCAACCCTTACCCCCGCCCCTGTGGGCCCTAGTTCTGTCCTGTGGGGCCACGCAGAGCAAGTCTATCCTTCCTCCACGTGACAGCCCTTCAGATAGGAAGACAGTGATCGAGTCCTTCCCCGGTCCCCCGCCAACCCACCCCCCCTAATCTTCCCGTCTCCAGCTCGAACATCCTCGGCTTCTCCCAACCCACAACAGACTGGCTGCGCTTACTATTTACTCCCAGGCGTTGTACGGTTTCCCTCACACATAGTCATGCAGGCC
>NW_011494924.1:2000195-2020041 GCF_000754665.1 Bison bison bison | reverse complement strand
AGCACCCAGGCGGGACCCGCGGGGCCGGCGGCACCGGACCAGCCTCCGGACGCGAGCCGAGGAGTGGCTCTCGGTGCGGGTCGCAGAGGCCAAAAGAACAGCTCCGGAGGCAGGGTCCAAAGAGATGGAACTGGAGGAGGGGGCCCGAGGGGCAGCCCTGTGGGAGGGGGAAGAAGCTAAATAAATAATCCTGGAAACAGAACCGCGCCATGGCTCTGGGGGAGGATATCTGGGATTGGGGGTCCGAAGCCAAAGGCTTAGTCTTGGGAGAGAGGGTCTGAGGTGAGGCGAGGGGTGACACGGCAGGCGGGGGTCTGGGCCTGGCAGAGGGGAGTGAGGCGCTGCCCTGGGGTAACGGTGAGGTTGGAGGGAATGAGCTGAAGAAATAGCCCTGGAGAAGAGGGTCTGAGAAGGTGGCAGTGGAGAAGGGAGGGCAGGGAGGGTGAGAGACTAAAGAATAAACCTGAGGAGCGTTTCAGGGGGTAGACCTGGAGACATTAGGTGACAATAAGGTGAAGCTCATTCTCTCACTCCCAGAGGGAGAGACATCAACCAGACATCTTTCGTCCAAAACCACCCGTATTTATCGAACACTTTCTATATATACATGTAGGGCTCTGGGCTACTTGGGATTAGAAGAGAAAAAAAAGAGGCCGGTTCCCTGAAGTGTAGAGGTTTATAGTTTGGTGAGAAAACTTAACTGGGCGGCAAAAAAAGTGTCAAAAAACATACATGCAGCTGCTCCAGGGATCAAAAGGGACTTGATGGGGTGGTGACGTCAGGACAGCCATTACTGGGGTCAGGTGGGGCGACTCTGGGTAAGCCTTGAAGGAAAAGTCAAATTTACACGAGGGAAGGGGAATGGAGAAGGCGGGATATTGGGCAGGAAGGGAAGGGTATACAAGATATGGTTGGGCCAGTAGATCTGTTTCTCTGAAGCACAGGGTTTTCCCATAGGAAAGTGTTGGGAAGTAGGGAAATAGTCCAAGACTGTAAATCCTAGGGGAATGGATTATGTTCTGAAGGGCAATGGGAGTGGTGGTGATTGAAGGCTTTTTTGAGCAGGATGGTGTGTGGAAAATGGTGTTTTATGGTTACCTGTAATTTGGAGGTGTCAGGCTTTGGAGTCAGATCCATGTTCAGATCTTGACTCTGTTCCATTTTTATAGAATGATGCTGATATTACTGCATAAGGTTGCTGTAAGGATGAAGTGCTTGGCACCTAGTAGGTGTTGCATATTAGTTCCCCTCCCAGTGTACAAAATAATGACCAGAAGAGGCAGAGAGATTAGTTGGGAGATTACTGGAACTGTCTAGATACAAGCAAATGATGGTAACAGACAGAATTAGTGCTTATTGAATGCCTACCATGTATCAAGTACTGGTTTAAACCCTTTAATGTTTTGTATCTCTAACCACATTTCATAAGTGGCAGAGCCAAAGCAATCTGATTGCATAACTGTTTTTTTTTTTTTTCCTTTTAGAATGGGGCCATAAAAAAAAGAAATTTAAGAGATATTGAACAAAGGAGAGAAGGAAAGGAGTTTGGAGTAATGGCAAACCCAGAAAGATGGGTGATGATATCTTTGCAGACTTGTCCTAAGGAGGAACAGGCTTGAGGGAATCAACAAGGAGTTTGGTTTTAGGCTTGCTGCGGTTGAGGTGACCCCTGAGATGGGTACAGCAATGAGTTCAGAGGAGGGTGGAGAATAGATATTTTGGAAACATCCAGGTTAGTATGATAGCTGAATCTGAAGGATAGGAGTAGAAAAGAGAAAAGACTGAGGAATCAGGATTGTGAAATACATATGTGTTAGTTGCTCAGTCATGTCCAACTCTTTGCAACCCCGTGGACTGTAGCCTGCCAGCCTCCTCTGTCCATGGAATTCTCCAGGCAAGAATGCTGGAGTGGGTTGCCATTCCCTTCTCCAGGGGATCTTCCCGATCCAGCGATCAAACCCGGGTCTCCTGCATTGCAGATGAGTTCTTTACCATCTGAGCCACCAAGGAAGGGAGAGAAGGATTTCAAAGCAAGAGAGAGGTGTTGGCAGTGTCAGGGAGATCACAGAGTTGGAAGACTGCATCCACAGCATTTGCTTGAACAGCTCATAGTCTAGGAGGGAGATAGACATAAGCAAGTCATTTTGGTTATGTGATAAATTACAACAGAAATGAGAACAAACTCTTATGGAAACACTGAGGAAAGAGCAACAGACTGCTCAAAGTTAGGAGATTTGGGAGAGGGTGCATTTCAGAAGGAGTAAATAGCACATTCAAGGAGTGAAAGGAAACAGACTGGACTGAGTCTAAGGACAAGATCTGTCTTATTCATTTCCTTATTCCTCAGGCCAAATGCTCATTGAAATGCAAATGAGAATGTAGGGCTCCAGTGGTCCATGCGCCAGCTACCAAGGGTGGTGGACATGAGTGGCAGTAGGTAATTGGTGATAAAGAAGGAAGAGGCTGGATGCTTATAAAATGTAACCCTAAGGTAGGTCCCTAGTAGGAAAGGTCTAAAGAGCTTTGTGAAGCCAGCCCACGAGGAGGTTTACCAGGCTTCAGAGTAACACTCTAAGATGCGGTCACTAGAGGGCTGACTTTTCTTTTCCCCTCTTCATGGAAAAAGCACTGGGCTTAGTCAGTCAGAAACCTGGATTCAGTATTGGCTGTCACTAATTTGTTGTGTATCTTTGGGCAAGTCATTTCATCTCTTTGAGCCTTGGTTTCCACATTTGTAAAGCAAAACTAATGATCCTGACCTCTCCACTTCATGCAGCTGCTGCTGCTTCTAAGTCGCTTCAGTCGTGTCTGACTCTGTGCAACCCCATAGACGGCAGCCCACCAGGCTCCCACGTCCCTGGGATTCTCCAGGCAAGAACACTGGAGTGGGTTGCCATTTCCTTCTCCAATGCATGTAAGTCAAAAGAGAAAGTGAAGTTGCTCTTAGCGACCCCATGGATTGCAGCCCACCAGGCTCCTCCGTCCAAGGGATTTTCCAGGCAAGAGTGCTGGAGTGGGGTGCCATTGCCTTCTTCGCCACTTCATGCAGAGGACCACATAAATGCTTGGGATTCACTTTGTAAACTAAACAGTTAATTGAGCAGATGTTAGGAAAAAGTTACGTATTGATAACCTTATCAAGAGGCATTGTTTTCATCAGTGCTAGAGCTCCCTATAGGGAAACTGGAACCCTCTCTTTCCTTTACCTCCTCTCTTAATTTTTTGTTCAACAAATATTTCTGAGCTATCATTTGGGTGCTAGCTGGGGTGGGGGACATAAGGGAGATTAAGTGATAATTGCTTGCTCTAGAAACATAGTCAGTTTGGGAGATAGATACATAAATAGACACCAAAAAGATAAAATAGTATGTGCATCACCTGATGCAAGGAGCCAGCTCATTGGAAAAGACCCTTCAGTTTAGTTCAGTCGCTACCAGTTGCGTCCGACTCCTTGCAACCCCATTAACTGCAGCACGCTGGGCCTCCCTGTCCATTACCAACTCCCAGAGCCTACCCAAACTCATGTCCACTGAGTCAGTGATGCCATCCAACCATCTCATCTTCTGTCGTTCCCTTCTCCTGCTCTCAATCTTTCCCAGCATCAGGGTCTTTTCAAGTGAGTCAGCTCTTCGTGTCAGGTGGCCAAAGTACTGGAGTTTCAGCCTCAACATCAGTCCTTCCTGATGTTGGGAAATATGAAAGCGAAAGGAGGAGGAGGTGGCAGAGGATGAGATGGTTAGATAGCATTACCAACTCAATGAACATGAATTTGAGCAAACTCCAGGAGATAATGAAGGACAGGGGAGCCTGGCGTGCTGCAGTCCATGGGGTTACAAAGAGCTGGACACGACTTAGCAACTGAACAATAGCAACATGAAGAGGATTCAACAAAAGACACTGAAAAGGAAGAAGAAAAAGAAGAAACCCAGGAGAGTGAGAAATTCTGGAAGAAAAGATTGTAAGAAAGAGAGAATAAACGATGGTGTTACATGTTGTTTACAGACCTAATCATATGCAGATTAAGAAATAGTCATTGGACATGGAAGGAAACTAAATGTCCGTTAGTCAATGGATAAAGAAGATGTGGTACATACACAGAATGGAATGCTACTCAGCCATAAAAAGGATGAAATAATGGTTTTGGCCACAACATTGATGGACCTAGAGATTATTGTACTAAGTGAAGTTAAGTCTAAAAGAGAAAGACAAATACCATGTGAAGTCTAAATTAGGACACAAATGAACTTATTTACAAAGCAGAAACAGGCGCACAGACATAGAGAACAGATTTGTGATTATCAAGGGGGAGGGACGTAGGGGAGAGGTGGACTGCGAGTTGGGGATTAGCAGATGCAAACTCTTATATATAGAATGGATAAACAGCAACCTACTGTATAGCATGAGGAACTATGTCCAATAAGCCACAATGGAACAGAATATGAAAAACAACACGCATTTAAAAATGGTCATTGTATTAACTGATGTGGAGGAGTTAGTGATCTTGAGAAGAGCAATTTTGGGGCATGTAAGGGATGAAAATATGATTTGGAGTAAGTTCAAGAGAATAGAAGAGGAACTGAAAATGTTGAGTGTGTATATATACCTTTTTCAAGCTTTGCTACAAAGGGAAGGAGAACATGTGGCAGCTGGAGAAGGAAGTAAAGTCAAAAGAGGGTCAATTGTTTTTGTTTGTTATCAATATGGGAGAAATAATGTTTAGATGCTGACAAAGAATGCTCCAGTAGAGACAGAAAATTTGATGCTGCAGGAGAGGGGGAGCATTGCTGAAGCCATGTCCTTGAACACACAAGTATACAAGTAGAGAGCTGGCTATGAGCCAGGACGCTTCATCCACAATTAGAGGGGAGAAGAGGATTTGTAGAAGTGTAAGCTTGGTGCTAGAGTGGCAGAGAGTAGAGGGGAACTTGCACTTACTGGCTACTTGCTTCTGTCCAGCATTGTGCTAGATGCTCTCCTCATAATAGTCTTTGATGTAAGAGGGAGATGGATTATGAGGCTGTTAGAACAAAGGTACAAAAGTTGAGAACTGCACTAATGTTCCTAAAGTTTTAAGACACTCTGCTCTGTGTGTTCCCTCCCATAGAACTTTTCCTTTTTATTTTCTAGATCACCTTGGCTTCTCATTGCAGATATCAGAATGCCTTCCATTTGGTGATAAAATACTTTGCTTGGCCAAACTTGAGTCAGGCTCCTAAATCCTTTCCTGGGACCATCTGTGTACATGTCCTCGTAAACCTCTAATTTTGTTTTCAAAATAGTTCTTTTTTTTAAAAAAAAAACCCTTATTTTATTATTAATATTGTTATTTCATTTATTTTTATTTTTTGGCCGTGCCATGTGCCACGTGGGATCTTAGTTCCCCTACCAGGGATTGAACCCTTGTCCCCTGGTTTGGAAGCTTCAGAGTTTTAACCACTGGGCCCACCAGAGAAGTCCCATAAATGTCTAATTTTAGCAGGAACCCAGCTAAGTCAGTTTAACCAGAAGCCTCCTCTCCCCTCGATATCTGATCACCCTCAATATCGAATCAGGTCCCTCATCCTCCTCCATCTCTCAGGTGATGTCTGATCACCCTGCCTTATCTTCAGCAGGAATCCTGTTAGGTTGGTTTAACCAGAATCCCCTTACCCCTGCTGTTTCTTCTCAGCATCTTCTAGTAATTTTCCATTCCCTGCTCTTTGCCTACAAATTCCCACTTGCCCATTCTGCATTTGTAGTTGAGCCTAATATCCCTCCCCCAGGGCAAAATTCCATTGCAGTGGACCATATATCTATTGCGATAGTCCTCCTCAGAGAATAAAGTCTTCCCTACAGTGCTTTAACAAGTGTCACTGAATATTTTTCCCCTTTAACACTGAGTAGGAAGAAAGTAACTTGTTAGCTCAACTGCAGTATAGAGATGCCTGCTTCTTCTAAAGAAGAAAACCGTGGAGTGGTCCCCACAGTCTGTAGCACTGGGCTGCTCTTGGTACTGGAGGGCTCTGGGCCTGAAACTAGGCAAATTTACCCAAAAGATAAAGACAGAAAGAAAATACAGGGATAGAGGAGAATGATGTTCTGATTTTGAGTCTGAAAGGAAGTATAGCTGGGAGGTTGGAGGGCATGATCCATCTCAGGGAGTCCTAATTTTTCTCCTCCCTCTGAATTCCTAGTACAGCAGCTGACATTTAATGAGGGCTAATTATGTGCAAAGCAATTATCTTCATTACGTCACTTATTCTTTACAATTATCCTGTGAGGCAGATTCGAAGAAAGGATGAGAGGAGAATTGATCTACCTGATGATGCACCTGGAAAATGGCAAAAGCAAGACTAAAACCCAAGTGTCTGACACTAAAGCTTGTGTCTTTAACTCCTTGTTCCTTTGTACATTCATTAATCACCTCAAAAATTCTATAAACATTACTAAGCAACTATTCCGAAAGGTGCTATGGTAAATGAGACTACAGGTAAAAGAGCTAAGACTTGAGCATGCATGTGTGCATGCAAAGTTGCTCAGTCCTGTCTGATTCTTTGCAGCCCCATGGGCTGTAGCCCATCAGCCTCCACTGTCCGTGGGATTCTCCAGGCAAGAATATTGGAGTGGGTTGCCATGCCTTCCTCCAGGAGATCTTCCTGACCCAGGGATGGAACACAGGTCTCTTACATCTCCTGCATTGGCAGGCGGGTTCTTTACCACCAGTGTCGCCTGGGAAGCCCTTGAGCACAAGCGGTGTCAAATGACCACAAAAAGTTACAACATCCTCTAAGATTTCAGAGGGGGTGAGGTCACTCTGACTAGGGAAAATCAGAGATCAAAAAGGCTTCCAAAAGAAACGGCATTTGAGATGAGCCTATCTAACCAAGTAATATGTTTAAAACTAATTGTTTCATGTGCAATATACACTGAACATTACCACACATGTGTTTAAAAGTTATAAGCAATGACAAGAGTATGTGAAGTGTTAATGGGCAGAAAGTGAGGATTAAGGCATGGAGGAAGGAAAGGATGTGATTGTTCAAGATATAGAGAGGTCCCGGTTCAATCTCCTACCTCTGTCTCAGAATGCAGCCTCAAATGACTCCGGGTCATTTTCTGCTTAGATTTTTTTCCCTTAGGAACATCCTCAAAGTGATGTCCATTCAATAAAATACACTCAGTCATTTAAAAAAATGAGGAAGTACTTTACAAACTGTTAGGAAATTATTTCCAAAATAAGATGTTAAATGAAGGAAAGTGCAGAATACTGGGTATAATGGGGAAGAAAGAGTGTGTGTGGATATATGTGCGTGTGTATGTGCAATCCCTTGTTTACAATAAAATATGGAAAGATACCCAGGGCACAGATAATAGTGATTGCCTTCCTAGAGAGGAACTATGTGGCTTGAGGATATGGTGAGAGAAGATTTTCAGTGTACACCTCTATGACTCTTTAACCATGTAGATATATTATCTATTAAAAATATATACATATAGTGACTTCCCTAGTGGTCCAGTGGTTAAGATTTCACCTTCCAATGCATAGGGTGTGGGTTCAATCCCTGGTTGGGGAGCTATGATCCCACATGCCTCAAGGCCAAAAACCAAAACATAAAACAGAATCAATATCATTACAAATTCAATAAAGACTTTAAAAATGGTCCACATCAAATATAAATAAGTAGATAAATAAATGGGCTTCCCTGGTGGCTCAGATGGTAAAGAATCTGCCTGCAATACAGGAGACCTGGGTTCGATCCCTGGGGCAGGAAGATTCCCTGGAGAAAGGCATGGCAAGCCACTCCAGTATTCTCACCTGGACAGAGGAGGCTGGCAGGCTACAGTCCATGGGTCCGCAGAGTCGGATATGACTGTGCAACTAACACTAGCACATTCTTTCAAAGGAAAATAGGTACGAAGTGTAGCTCCTGCAGAGGTAGGGGGCAGAAAGCAAACTTAGATACAGACAAGCAAAGTTAGGAGCACTTATATGCAGAGGACATCGCGAAACGCTGGGCTGGAAGAAACACAAGCTGGAATCAAGATTGCCGGGAGAAATATCAATAACCTCAGATATGCAGATGACACCACCCTTATGGCAGAAAGTGAAGAGGAACTCAAAAGCCTCTTGATGAAAGTGAAAAAGGAGAGTGAAAAAGTTGGCTTAAAACTCAACATTCAGAAAACTAAGATCATGGCATCCGGTCCCATCAGTTCATGGGAAATAGATGGGGAAACAGTGGAAACAGTGTCAGACTTTTATTTTTGGGGGCTCCAAAATCACTGCAGATGGTGATTGCAGCCATGAAATTAAAAGACGCTTACTCCTTGGAAGGAAATTTATGACCAACCTAGACAGCATATTCAAAAGCAGAGACATTACTTTTCCAACAAAGGTCCATCTAGTCAAGGCTATGGTTTTTCCAGTGGTCATGTATGGATGTGAGAGTTGAACTATGAAGAAAGCTGAGCACCAAAGAACTGATGCTTTTGAACTGTGGTATTGGAGAAGACTTGAGAGTCCCTTGGACTGCAAGGAGATCCAACCAGTCCATTGTGAAGGAGATCAGCCCAGGGATATCTTTGGAAGGAATGATGCTAAAGCTGAAACTCCAATACTTTGGCCACCTCATGCGAAGAGTTGACTCATTGGAAAAGACTCTGATGCTGGGAGGGATTGGGGGCAGGAGGAGAAGGGGACTATGGAGGATGAGATGGCTGGATGGCATCACTGACTCGATGGACATGAGTTTGAGTGAACTCCAGGAGTTGATGATGGACAGGGAGGCCTGGCGTGCTGCAATTCATGGAGTCTCAAAGAGTCGGAAACGACTGATCGACTGAACTGAGCTGAAAGTAAAAAAAAAAAAGAAAAAAAAAAGCTAGGAATGTTCAGACCTGCTCACTGTTCTATCTAACTTCTATCTAGATAAATAAATAAATTTAAGTTGAACTTCTGAAAAACTAAGTGTATTAGTCTCTAAAGGACATTATCTGAAAGGAGGGCATTTATATTATGATATGGGGACTTCCCTGGAGATCCAGTGGTTAAGACTCCGCCCTTCCAAGGCAGAGGGCAAGGATTTGATCCCTGGGCAGGACCAAAAACTCACATGCCACCAGTGGTATAGCCAAAATAATAATAATAATAAATAAATATATTATGATATGGTAGAAGCAAAAGCAGTTCACTTAGGTGATCAGTTTTGAAATTTCAGTCCTTGATTTTCATGGCCCAAAGAAACATCAGAAATAAAGTAAAAAGAAAAAAACCAATAAATACAAGGTTAAATATTTATTATTAATATTCTTAACATAAGACAGCTCTTTAGAAACCAATAAAAAAGGGTCCATTACATAGTTCAGAAATGGCAAAGGATGAAATGGGCTTCATGTAAGCAGAAACATGGATGTATGCTCTTCTTTTTAAAGTCCAACTTCATTTGTAACTAGAGAAAGGCAGTTGGAACAAGGAACTGTTGCTTTCTCACCTATGAGACTGCAAATACCAAAAAGCTGGATGTTACAGAGTATTAAAGAGGGCATGGTGAAAGTACTTTGAGAAAGAATATAAATTGGTAGGTTCTCTTTGGAGCAGAAATTAGTGATGCTTTTCAACCTGGAAAATGAGAATATGTCTTTGACTCATCAATTCTCATTTGGAGAATTTATCCTAGATGGATAATCCTAGCATATGTTTTCAGACAAATGTATAAAATTATTCATTGCAGCATTCTTTGTTACCTGAAAAGAGGGCATTTATATTATGATATGGGGACTTCCCTGGAGATCCAGTGGTTAAGATTCCACCCTTCCAAGGCAGAGGGCGAGGATTTGATCCCTGGGCAGAAAAAAAAAAAAAAAGATCCTTGGGCAGGACCAAAAACTCACATGATCAAACTCAACCTAAATATTTTCCAATTGGGGAAACTGCTACATCTAAACAGAGGAGCACTAGGTAGGTGTTGAAAGGAACAGTGTGCTCCCATATGACTGTTACAACAAGATTAATTTATCCCCTCTCGTTATCTCCTGTTTGGACTACAGTGTGCCGCCAGGTTTCCCTGCCTTTATCTTGCAGGACCTGCTACATAATGTGCAGGCCCAGGGCAAGAGGAAATTTCAGGGCCCCTTATTTAAAAAACATTATGAATTCCAAGATGACGGCAGCAGAGCATTAAAACAAGTGTGAGGCCCTGTGTGACCGCAGAGATTGCACATCCAGGAAGCTGGCTTTGCTTCCGCAGGGACAGCTTAGACACTGACTGCCAAAATGGCATGCTGTTTCCTCTGCCCCTACCATCTTTCTGCCACCGTCTGATGCCTCTCACGTCTATCAAGAAGTAACTCAACATACAGGGGAAATTTTCCCTTGAACTCTCTCACCCAAGACACTCTTTCTTTACTGCTCCTCCAAACCTTCCAGATTGTTTTATTAACTTTTTTTTTTTTTTTCCTTTTTGGCCACAGGTGGGATCTTAGCTCCCAGGCCAGTGATTGAACCTGCGCCCCCTGAATTGGAAGCGCTGAGTCTTAACTACTGGACAGCCATGGAAGTCCCTGTTTTATTAACTTTTTAGCACAGTGTATTATGATTATTTGTTTAAAAATCTCCCCTCTAAGCTTCTCAAAGGTTTGGCTTATGCTTGTTTGCGTAACCCTAGAACTTCATACATTGCCTGGATATGGGAGGTGAGGAATAAATGAATAGGAGTGGATAAAAAGTTGGGCGTGTGTGTTAAATGATCAGTCATATGGTTTCACGGTTATATTTTGCCTTTATGTTGCTAAATCAGATTAGATTCTAATTTCACTGAGGTCAGCAGGCCCTGATGACTGGCTTTTGATTCTAAGAGCCATGATAGTTTCAGATGGTCCCCTGAAGGGGAAGAAGGAGCTTGAAGCCTTTGGAGGAACTGAAAGCCTTTGGAGGACCCCCCAAGTCACCCACCCCTATTTCTGCATCTCCTTTTATACCCTTCAGGCATTTAAAAATAGGGGTTTGATTTCATCAGGTCCAACTGACCCCATCAGTCAGTTCCAGGAACCAGCAGTAGTTTCAGATTGCCTCTAATCCTTTGGAACACTGGCTTTCAAATGGGGGTATGCGGTACCCCTATGCTATAGGGGCTTAAGCCTCTTGATGAAAGTGAAAGTGGAGAGTGAAAAAGTTGGCTTAAAGCTCAACATTCAGAAAACAAAGATCATGGCATCCGGTCCCACCACTTCATGAGAAATAGATGGGAAAACAGTGGAAACAGTGTCAGACTTTATTTTTCTGGGCTCCAAAATCACTGCAGATGGTGACTGCAGCCATGAAATTAAAAGACACTTACTCCTTGGAAGCAAAGTTATGACCAACCTAGATAGCATATTCAAAAGCAGAGACATTACTTTGCCAACAAAGGTCCATCTAGTCAAGGTTATGGTTTTTCCTGTGGTCATGTATGGATGTGAGAGTTGGACTGTGAAGAAGGCTGAGCACCAAAGAATTGATGCTTTTGAACTGTGGTGTTGGTGAAGACTCTTGAGAGTCCCTTGGAAGGAATGATGCTAAAGCTGAAACTCCAGTACTTTGGCCACCTCATGCGAAGAGTTGACTCATTGGAAAAGACTCTGATGCTGGGAGGGATTGGGGGCAGGAGGAGAAGGGGACTATGGAGGATGAGATGGCTGGATGGCATCACTGACTCAATGGACGTGAGTCTCAGTGAACTCCAGGAGTTGGTGATGGACAGGGAGGCCTGGCATGCTGCGATTCATGGGGTCGAAAAGAGTCGGACACGACTGAGTGACTGATCTGATCTGATGGGGTTCTTACAGAGAAGGCAATGGCACCCCACTCCAGTACTCTTGCCTGGAAAGTCCCATGGGCAGAGGAGCCTGGTAGGCTGCAGTCCATGGGGTCGCTATGAGTCAGACACGACTGAGACTGAGCAACTTCACTTTCACTTTTCACTTTCATGCATTGGAGAAGGAAATGGCAACCCACTCCAGTGTTATTGCCTGGAGAATCCCAGGGACAGGGGAGCCTGGTGGGCTTCCATCTATGGGGTTGCACAGAGTCAGACACGACTGAAGTGACTTAGCAGTAGCAGTATAGGGTTCTCAAGTACTCATCATTTTTAAGCGAATTTATTTCCAGATCCTCCACTTCTGTATATATTCTACCAGAGAAAGTTCTGGGCTAGAGGCTTCAAGCTGGCTTTTGCTTCGGAATTGTAGTTCTGCTAGCCTTCATAAGAAAGGCGTATCCTGGGCCAATGTGAATCTTACTGTAGTACATCTATTGCCTGGGGCAATTAAAAATACATTTTTTGCCTGGAGCAACACAAAATCCTGGAAGTGACAAAGGGGCAGCATTTCCCTGAGTATCAGTTTCTGGGAAGATCTTTTATGTATTAATGTAATGACCTACAACACTCTGAGTTTCAGTACACAATGTAGTGATTTGATATTTCTATATATTACAAAGCAGTCACCACAATAAGTCTAGTACTATCTGTCACCATACAAAGTTATAACAGTGTTGCTATGTTCCTTATGCTGTGCATTTCATCCCTGTGACTCATTTATTTGGTAACTGGAAGTTTGTACTTAATCTTCCTCACCTATTTCACTCAGCTCCATATTCCCTCCCCTCTAGCAACCACCTGTTTGTATCTATGAGTCTGTTTGTTTTGTTATGTTTCTTCATTTGTTTTGTTTTTTAGATTCCATATGTAAATAAACTATATGGTATTTGTCTTTCTCTGTCGGACATCTCACTTAGAATAATACCCTGCAGGTCTATTTATCCATGTTGTCACAAATGGCAAGATTTCATTCTTTTGACGGCTGAGTAATATTCCATTGTATATATACACCACATCTTCTTCAAACGTTCATTTGTCAATGGATATTTAGGTTGCTTCCATATCTTGGCTATCGTAAATAATGCTGCTATGAACATTGGGATGTATATCTTTTTTAATTTATGGGTTTTTCCCAGAAAAATACCTAGAAATGAAATTGCCAGGTCACATGGTAGTTCTAGCTTTAATTTTTTTAAGAACCTCCATCCTGTTTTCTGTAGTGGCTGGATCAATCTCATTCCCACCGATAGTTCATGAAGATTCCCTTTTCTCCACTTTCTCATCAACATTTATTTGTTGTCTCATTGATGATAGCCATTCTGATAGGTGGGAGGTAATATCTCGTTGTGGTTTTGATTCGTATTTCCCAATAATCAGTGATGTTGAGCATCTTTTCATGTGTCTGTTGGTCATCCACGTGTTTTCTTCAGAAAAATATCTGTTCAGATCCTCTGTTCATTTTTTATTTGGGTTGTTTATTTTTTTGATGTTGAGTTGTATGAGTTCTTGGTACAATTTGGTTATTAACCCCTTATCAGATATATCATTTGCAACTATCTTCTACCACTCAGTAGGCTGCCTTTTCATTTTGTTGACAGTTATCAGGGAAATATCTTTTCATTATGGGGGACATCATTTATCAAAATCATTTTGAGTGGTATGTGGAAAAGAAATTGTATGAAGACCACCGGTTCAAAACAACACATTATGGTAGCCTCTGGAGGGTTTCCTAGGAAGTCCTGGCCTGGTCTTCTCAGTCTCTGGGCCTCTGCAACTGGACCTCAATTTTACCAGAAGGGTCAGGTAAATAACTTTTACTTGATTTCTTTTAAAAATACTTAACTAATATATTTATTTTGGGCTGCACTGGGTCTTCGTTGCTGCATGCAGGCTTTTTCTAGTTGCAGCAAGTGAGGACTACTCTCTAGTTGCCTTGAGGTGCGCAGGCTTCTCACTGCAGGGGCTTCTCTTGTTGCAGAGCATGAGCTCTATGGTGCTTGAGCTTCAGTAGTTGTGGTACACAGACTTAGCTGCCCTGTGGCATGTGAAATCTTCCTGGACCAGGGATTGAACCTGTGTCCCCTGCTTTGGAAGATGGATTCTTAACCACTAGACCACTAGGGAAGTCCTTACAGATTTCTTTTTTTAAAAGCTTATTTATTTAATCTTCACTTGATTTCCTCATAACTTCCAGTGCAGTTGGCAGTCTCCCTCTTCAAACGCATTCTTTCCGGGGCTTTTGCACTGCCATACTCTGATTTATCTTTCTACGTCTACCCTTCATCTTAAGTTTCCTTTTCTAGCACCATCTCTTCCACTACTTTTTCAATTCAGGAGTTTTGCACTTCAGTTATACTCCCTCTTCTCTTTCTGTTTTGTTTCTGTTTCTTGCTGCCTTTGCTTATTTGTATTCCTAGCAATTCATGCTGACAAGTCTTTCTCTGTTGCTTTTCCTTGAAAACAATACTTTAAGGGAATTCCAGTGGGCACTGAGTGATATTCTGCAGACCCATAATCCAGCCCCTAGACCCACTTCCCCTCCTCTTTCTGCTCTTTTCTAAGAGAGTTCCTCTATTAACCACAATTTTCAATACCATCTGCATCCCAACAAATCCAAGATTTCTTATTCTAGCCTAAGATCTTGTTCCCAAATTCCTAAATCCTGTTGCTTATTACACATCTATACCTGAAGGTCCCACAGAATTCATGCTAAAAAATCCCGAAAGCCAAACTCATGTTTGTCCCATTAAGAATATCATCTTCTGCTAAGCTTCCTCAACTGAGTCACAGTATTCCATCTGCCTAGTTCATGCCAGAGGCCTGGGAGGCATCCTTGATACCTCCTTAACCTCCTCCACCCCCACTCCAGTACTCTTGCCTGGAAAATCCCATGGACGGAGGAGCCTGGTAGGCTGCAGTCCATGGGGTCGCTAAGAGTCGGACACAACTAAGCGACTTTGCTTTCACTTTTCACTTTCATGCATTGGAGAAGGAAATGGCAACCCACTCCAGTGTTCTTGCCTGGAGAATCCCAGGGATGGGGAGCCTGGTGGGCTGCTGTCTATGGGGTCGCACAGAGTCGGACACGACTGAAGTGACTTAGCAGCAGCAGCAACCTCCTGCATAGCCAATAAACATCCTATTCCTATGGATTACACTTCATGCATGATTTCCCTAAGCCTCCAGACTAGGCTACATACCTCCATTCTATACCCTCACATAGCACCTTTTACTTTATAATACTTATTCAAATTGTAACTACATAATTATTTGTGGAAGTCTCTCCCCTCTTACGTCATAATCTCGGAAAGCACAAGGACCATGCCTGCCTTTTTTCTGACACATGGTAGGATCTCAATAAATACTTGTTGAAAGAAAGACAGTGAAAGTGAAAGTCGCCAGTAGTGTCCGACATTTTGCGACCCCATGGATTATACAGTCCGTGGAATTCTCTAGGCCAGAATACTGGAGTGGGTAGCCTTTCCCTTCTCCAGGGGGTCTTCCCAACCCAGGGATAGAACCCAGGTCTACTGCATTGCAGGTGGATTCTTTACCATCTGAGCCACAGGGAAAGCCCAAATTTAATATTGTTAATTTAACAAATACGAACACAGATTGTAGTAACTATGCCTGTCTTGGCAACTTAGTGCCTAATGCTATGTGCCCAGTAGGGGGAAGCAGAGTACAGCTAATGGAACGCATCTCATCCTCAGTTGTTGAAAAGGGTGACTGAGGAAATGATTTAAGTTTTCTGAGGCTCTATTTTCTTCCTTGGAAATTAGGGCTAATTCTTCTCCCCACAGGTCAAAAGAGATAAGTAGATATAAAAGGGCTTTAGTGCAAAAAAAAGAGAGTGTTATTGGAGTCAGTTAGGATAAATATTTGTTGAATAACCAGAGACAGAGGAAGAGGATCTGGTTACACTCTGGAACAGATGTGAGCGGAAACTGGACAGTCAGAAGAGATGGAATGAAAGTTCAGGGAAGAGGCTGGCCTGAGTCCAGAGCCAACCGGAGGCAAAGCTGTGAAGTTAACACAGTGTGCTCTTGGCAGGCTCCTATCTCTGCTCTCTGCTCACTGCCTGTGCCCCCTCCCACCTCTGCCCTCTAGCGCCCTATCACTCACCGTGATGTTGCAGCCCATTCTTTCCCTTTCCTCTCATCAAAGCACGTCTGGCCTGTGTCCCAGCCCTTCAGAGGCCTGCGCATTGCCATCCACAACGACAGCCAGTCAACCCGATAAGGGGCCCTGGCTAACACAGTATGGCAAGTAGTGCGTTATTTTATTGCCCCCAGTAATAGGATTTGGACTTTCTTGTTTTAAAAAAAGAAATTAATTAACTAATTTTTTTTAGGAATTTGACAAAGACTTGCTTCTTGGAAGAAAAACTATGACAAACCTAGACAGTGTATCAAAAAGCAGAGACATCACTTTGCTGACAAAGGTCATATAGTCAAAGCTATGGTTTTTCCAGCAGTCATGTATGGATGTGAGAGTTGGGCCATAAAGAAGGCTAAGCACCGAAGAATTGATGCTTTCGAACTGTGGTGCTGGAGAAGACTCTTGAGAGTCTCTTGGACAGCAAGGAGATCAAACCAGTCAATCCTAAAAGAAATCAATGCTGAATACTCATTGGAGGGATGGATGGCCAATACTTTGGCCACCTGATGTGAAGATCCGAGTTATTGGAAAAGACCCCAATGCTGGGAAAGATTGAGGACAGGAGGAGAAGCGGGTGACAGAGGATGAGATGGTAGGATGTCATCATCGACTCAATGGACATGAATTTGCGCAAACTCCAGGAGATAGTAGACAGGGAAGCCTGGAGTGCTGCAGTCCATGGGGTTGCAAAGAGTTGAACACAACTGAGCGATTAAACAACAACTCAAAAAGAATACATTCTAGGGACTTCCCTGGCAGTCCAGTGGTTAAGATTCCATGCTTCCAATGCAGGGGGCATAGGTATGATCACTGGTCAAGGAGTTAAGATCCTATATGCTTCTCAGACAAAAATTAAAAAAAAAAAGAATAAATTCCAATGATGAAGCTTTAGGTTCTGTGGAATAAGAAAAAATGGAAAGTTAACAAGGATTAAGGCAGTCCTACAGAGTATGAGGTGGTTGGATAACATCATTGACTCAATGAACATGAGTGAGCAAGCTCTGGGAGGTGGTGAAGGACAAGGAAGCCTGGCGTTCTGCAGTCCATGGGGTTGCAAAGAGTCGGACACAACTGAGCGACTGAACAACAAATCTTGGTCTCAAGAGAAATAATTATACAAATACAGAATCTGCTAGATGTGCCTTGATAGCAACATGAAGAGAAAATCTCCTTTAAAAATTCATAAAGATATACATCCATCCATTCTTATAATAAATGTATATGTATCCATATATACAACTTAATTGTAGTTATTATCAGTACAGTTGACTTTTGGTGTATAGTTATGTGAGTTTTGACAAATGCACCATCATGCAACCAACCACTACAGTAAAAATACAAAATGGTTCATCATTCCCTAAAAATGTCCATGTATTGCGACTACCCTGGTGGTCCAGTGGTTAAGACGCCAAGCTTCCACTGCAGCGGGGCCCGGGTTAGATCCCTGATTGGGGAACTAAGACCTGAATTTCACATTTGTTGTTCAGTCGCTCAGTCGTGTCCAACTCTTTATGATCCCATGGATGGCAGCACACCAGGCTTCCCTGTCCTTCACTGAAGATTGTTGAGATTTCTGAAATATCTGAGGTCGTTGAGATTTCTCCCAGCAATCCTGATTCCAGCTTGTGATGCATCCAATTAATAAATACATAAAATAAAAATATCTTAAAAAAAAAAAGGTCCGTGTATTAACCCTTTGTAGTCCAAACTGTCTCCCACCCTTAAGCCCTGATCACACTGATGGTGTCTCTAGCCCTATAGTCCAATTTATCAAGTTTTCCTTTAATGAATTTTGTTTTAATTTTGCATTTAAGAATTCTGTCTAAGGTGACAAAGGTTTTTCTCCCTTGCTTTCTTCTAAAAGTCTCACAGGTTTTCATTTAGGTCCAAGATTCATTGCAACTAAATTTAAAAAATAGAAAGTGTAAAATACAGGTCAGGTTCACATGTTTACATAAGAATGTCCAGTTACTCTAGCATCACTTGCTGAAAAGGTAATCTTTCCCATCACACTTTTGTAAAAACATCAATTGACTGGATTTGTGTCAGTCTGTCTCTGGACTCCCTATTCTGTTCTATTGATCTATGCATCTATCCTTTTGCCAGACTATGCTACGTTTATCAACGTAGTGGTATTTCTCCACCACTGTTCTACTTTCCCAAAATTGTTTTAGCTTTCTAGTTTATTTGCTTTTCCGTATAAATTTTAAAATCAGCTTATTGATATTTACAAAAACTCCTGCTGGGATTTTGACTGGGATTGTGTTGAGTCTGTATGTCAATTGGGGAACTATTGACGCCTTAACAAAATTGAGGCTTCCGATCAATGAACGTGTTGTATTGCTTTGATTTCCTTCACTGATGTGTTTTCCAGCATAAAGAGCCACCATATATTTTGTTGTATTTATCCTTAAGACTTTCATTATTTTGGTGCAACTGAACATTATTATTTACTTAAACTTGTTGGGACTTTCCTGGTGGTCCAGTGGCTAAGACCCCACACTCCCAATGCAGGGGGACTGAGGTCAATCCCTGGTCAGGGAACTAGATCCCACACACCATAACTAAGAAGATCCTACATGCCCCAGCGAAGACTGAAGATCCGGAGTGCCGCAACTAAAGACAAGGTGCAGCCAAATAAATATTTTTAAAAATAAAATAAATTAGTTTTCCAATTGCCAGTATATAGACATATAATTAATTTTTTTAAATTTTATTTATTTAGGCTATGCCATGTCTTATTAATAGTTGTGGCATTCAGGATCTTCAGTTTTGGCATATACACTCTTAGTTGTAGCATGTGGGATCTAGTTCCCTGACCAGGGATCGAACCTAGGGCCCCTGCATCTGGAGCTCAGAGCATCAGCCACTGGACCACCAGGGAAGTCCAACATATAACTGATTTTTATACTATGACTTTGTATCCTGTGACTTTGCCAAATTCATTAATTAGTTTTAGGAACTTTTTTTTTTGGTAGATTTAATAGAATTTTCCATATAGACAATTATGTTGGCTATTAATAGAGACAATTTCATTTCTTCCTTCCCAATCCATATGTCTTTCTTCCTCCTTGCCTTGTTGCATTAGAATTTCCTGGATAATATTGAATAGGCAAGAGTGAATATTGCGTTCTCAGTCTTAGGGAGAAGTCATTCAGTCTTTAAGGATGATGCACTTTTGCTGAATGTCCTTCTTTTAGGTTAGGGAAGTTTCCTTCTTTCCAGGGCCGGCTGATCCAGGGTATTCGAAGGGGAGACAGCGTCGGCGACCTATTCAAATGGTAATTAGAGATATAAAGAGTAATAGAATGAGGATAGCTCAGTAGGAAAATTCAGTGGAGAAAAGAGGCTGAGAAGCTTGGTTTACGCAGAAAATCAATATATACCCGTGACACCAGGTTAGCTCTGACCACGGAGGCCGCAGGCGCTCTCTCGAATAGCGGAAGGTGCCCCACCTTAGACACCTTCTCGAGTGGGTCTTAGAAGCCCAGGCAAATAAATGGTCGCAGAGGACCTCCGCGCTCCAGATGGAGACTCAGCTGGAAGTTAAAGGGAAGAATGACATGGGGAGACCAAGCGTTGGTGAACAAGGCCCGTAGCTTTATTTTTAACAGGGGCTTATATACCCTAAGTTACACATAGAGGATAATAGGGGATGCAAAGTCAGCAGTTTTTGACCCTTATCAAAAACCAGGGTTTCTTTCCTGCAAATTTATCGTATACAAATGGTTTAGGTGATTTACATCATCTTCTGGCCAGAAGGCCTATTAACATTTTATGACTCTTGACAAGGACTTATCAACAAAGACTTATTTTCTCTAAGAGTAATTATTTTAAGGTTTGGCGCCATC
>NW_011494924.1:1977266-2000095 GCF_000754665.1 Bison bison bison | reverse complement strand
TATCAACAAAGACTTATTTTCTCTAAGAGTAATTATTTTAAGGTTTGGCGCCATCTTCCGAAGATAAAATTGCATTCCTATAGGGTGGATGTGTAATGGGTTTACAACAAAGAAAAGAATTTATTACCTTAAGGGTCTAAAGTTACTAACACCAAGGCCACTACTTATTTTTTCTACATACCAACTATTAATTAATACACATTCAAGGATACAATTCAGGGGATGTGAAAACTTGGCAACAAGCATTGGCTCATCAATGAAATCCTTTACTAGTTTATTCTGACAGTTTCTAACTCTCTGAGAGGCTCTAAGCTATTTGAATATCTTAAGCTTCCCGTGCCTCTCAAGGCTGGGAGACTGTAAACAATCGTATGCATAACTGTAGGAGTCCGGGTAAACTTGTCAGGCGAGTTAGAGAGCCATCTGAGGGGTTTGGATTTAAACACTCCTAATTGCCCAGGAACTTTATTAATTGGAGCTGTAAGTTAAGTCTTTGACAGACAGAGCGAGATGGTGGTGGGGGACAGCCCCCAGTAAAGTCAGAGGTGAGAGCACAAAGCAATAAAGTAGGCAGACTCTGGTTTTTTGGGGGAAGATGCTCGAGAATATCCAGGGGGACTCCTGGGGCTCGATCCCGCCTTTGCGTATGCCGAGCCTCCTTCCTCGTGACCTTTGTCACGAGTGGAATGCCTCACCGGCTCCCGGCACCTTCTATTCCTAGTTTGTTGTGAGATTTTATGATAAATAGACGTTGAATTCTGTTACTGCTTCCCATCAGTTGAGATTAACATGTGTTTTTTTCTGTTTTAGTCCGTCACTATGGTAGTGGGTGGAGAAGGCAATGGCAACCCAATCCAGTACTCTTGCCTGGAAAATCCCATGGGTGGAGGAGCCTGGTAGGCTGCAGTCCATGGGGTCTCGAAGAGTTGGAGACGACTGAGCGACTTCACTTTCACTTTTCACTTTCATGCATTGGAGAAGGAAATGGCAACCCACTCCAGTATGTTGCCTGGAGAATCCCAGGGACAGGGGAGCCTGGTGGGCTGCCGTCTATGGGGTTGCACAGAGTCGGACACGACTGAAGCGACTTAACAGCATGATAGTGGGTAAAGAATCCGCCTGCAGTGCGGGAGACCTGAGTTCGATCCCTGGGTCAGGCAGATCCCCTGGAGAAGGAAATGACAAGCCACTCCAGTATTCTTGCCTGGGGAATCCCATGGACAGAGGAGCCTGGTGGGCTACAGTCCATGGGGTCGCAAGAGTTGGACATGACTTAGCAACTAAGTCACCATGGTGAATTACATTAATTTATTTTTGGATGGTGTATCAGCATTGAATTACCTTGAGTAAACTCCAATTTTTAGTGAATTATTATCCTTTTTATATGTTTCTGGATATGATTTGCTAATAGTCTGTTGAGAGCTTTTGGTCTATGTTCTTGTGGAATGTTGGTCTGTAGTTTCCCTGTAATGTCTTTTTTTGTTTGTTTTTATCATTTTGGGGTTAGGATAATGCCGACCTCATAAAATGAGTTGCACAGTGTCCCTCTTTTCTATTTTCTGGGAGGGTATTTTGTGTAGAACTCTACCACTTTGTCTACTAAACACTTCCTCAAGTGTTTGGTAGAATTTGCCAGTGAAACCATCTGGATCTGGTATTTTCTTTGTCTGTGAATTCAATTTTCTTAAATATTGTCCCACAGTTCCCCAAACTGTTTTCTCCTCTGTGATGTTTTTTATAAAAAAAAATTAATTAATTAATTTATTTTTGGCTGTGTTGGGTCTTCATTGCTGCGCGTGGGTTTTCTCTAGTTGCAGTGCACAGGCTTCTCATTGCAGTGGCATTTCTTGCTGTGGAACACGGGCTCTAGGGCATGAGGGCTTCAGTAGTCGTGGTGCCCGGGGTTAGTTTCCCCACTGCCTGTGAGATCTTCCCGGACCAGGGACTGAACTGGTGTCCCCTGCATTGGCAGGTGGATTCTTAACCACTGGACCACCAGGGAAGCCCCATATTGTGCCTTTAACTTGCATTTCTTAGAGTCACTTTTTTATTCCTCTATTTCTCTCATGTCGCATCCAATCTGTCAGTAAGTTCTGCCACCTCTATCTTCATAGTATGTCCAACATCCAAGTACTTTCACCATCTTTCTTCACACCCTGGTCCACGGCACCATCGTTATTCACCCATATTATTAGCATAGCTTCGTAACAAAGAGTGTATGTGTCCGTGGGGCTCCCTGAGTGTGTCTCTGCTCCCTGAGCTCTATCTTCACCATGGTAGCCACAGTGACACTCTTCAAACAAAGTCAGATCACATTACTCCTCTTCTCAAAAGCCTCCAATGGCATCCCATCTCACTCAGAATTAAAAAAAAAAAAAATCAAAGTAGTTATAATTGGCCTCCAAGGCCCTTCGTGATCCTGCTTCTTCTTTTCTCCTTGGCAATATCCCCCGCTACCCAGATAAACACACTTCCTTATTGCTCAAATAAATGAAACTTAGCCCTCAGGACTTTGGCAGTTGCTCTGTCTACTCAGATTAGATTGTTGCTCCCACAGCCATGTGATGGTTCGTTCTCTTCCTTCAGATCTCAGCTCAACAGTCAGATTTTAGAGGTCTGTCCTGACTGTGCTATACAAAACAGCAGCTCGTCACTGCGGCACTCCTTATCCCTTTATTACTGCCCCTTACCTCCTCTACTGTTTCTTTTGTAAATTAATTTTTATTGGAGTATAGTTGCTTTACAATGGTGTGTTAGCTTCTGCTGCTGCTGCTAAGTCGCTTCAGTCATGTCCGACTCTGCGACCCCATAGACGGCAGCCCACCAGGCTCCCCCGTCCCTGGGATTCTCCAGGAAAGAACACTGGAGTGGGTTGCCATTTCCTTCTCCAATGCAGGAAAGTGAAAAGTCAAAGTGAAGTCGCTTAGTCATGCCCGACTCTTCACGACCCCATGGACTGCAGCCCGCCAGGCTCCTCTGTCCATGGGATTTTCCAGGCAAAAATACTGGAGTGGGGTGCCATTGCCTTCTCTGGTATTAGTTTCTACTGTACAGCAAAGTGAATTAGCCATACGTGTATAAAAATCCCTTCCCTTTTGGACTTCCTTCTCATTTAGGTCACCACAGTGCATTAAGTAGAGTTCCCTGTGCTACACAATATGTTCTCATTAGTTATCTATTTTGTATACAATATCAGTAATGTATATATGTCAATCCCAATCTCCCAATTCCTCCTACCAGCCCCCCTTCCCCACTTAGTATCCATATATTTGTTCTCTACATCTATGTTCTTTTACTTTTCTACCTAGCAGTCGACAGTAAGTTCTACAGGACAGGGACTTGGTTTTGTTCTCTATTATAGTCCCAGCTCTTCAAATAGTGTCTAAAACATAGTAGGCACGCTATGTCTTTTTGGAATAAATTCACATAAATTGACAAGTTGTGGTAAATTCAGAAAAATAACACCAGTATACTAAAAAGCCACGTCATGTAAGAAACCCTTGAGGGAACCAGAGATGTTTAACTTAGAGAAGATTTGGGGGAATAGGATCACTATGCAGGGCTGCCACATGTGATTTTGGAGATCAGAATTTAGACCTGACCTGTTTGAATACTTTTAGTGACAGGGAGCTCCCTACTTTGTGAGGCTGCCAGTTCTGTCATTGGAGTGCTCTGCTAGAAAGTTATACTGAAGTAACATTTATTCCTCTTATTCATTAATCTGTTCTCTGTGTTAGTTGCTCAGTCATGTTCTACTCTTGGCGACCCTATGGACTATAGCCTGCCAGGTTCCTCTGTCCATGGAATTCTCCAGGCAAGAATACTGGAGTGAAATGTTATTTCCTTTTCCAGGGGATTGTCCCGACCCAGGGATTGAACCTCAGTCTCCTGCTTTGTAGGCAGATTCTTTACCTTCTGAGCTACCAGGGAAGTTCTAAAATCTGTTCTCTAGAGCTCCACAGATCAAATATCCTTCCCTCTTCACCTGTTACTGGATGGAATGAGATACCAAGGGAGGGAATTCCTGGAAGTCCAGTGGTTAGGACTCCAAGGTCTCACTGCCAAGAGCCCTGGTTCAATCCCTGATTGGGGAACTAAGAATCCACATGCTTCAAGGTTCAGCAAAACACACACACACACACACACACACACACACAAAGAATAAGAAAGAAAGAGAGAGAGACCAACGGATATGCCTGAGGAAATTAAAAAACAAAAGAAAAAAAGTGACAGGATTTCTGTTTCGTAGAAAGGAATCTATGCTAAGTCGTTTCAATTGTGCCTGACTCTTTGCAAACCCATGGACTGTAACCCACCAGGCTCCTCTGTCCATGGGGTTCTCCAGGCAAGAATAATCGAGTGTATTGCCATGCACTCCTCCAGGGGATCTTCCCAAACCCAGGGATAGAACCCACATCTCTTATGTCTCTTGCACTGGCAGGCGGGTTCTTTACCACTAGCACTGCCTAGGAAGTACATACACACACAGAATTGTTGCTGGTTTATTTTGGTGGAAAGGGCTTCTGAGAGGAAAGAGAAGAAAGGGAGATGAGTTGATGGCTCGGGAGTGGAATCTAGGGGAAAAGGACAGAAATATCTGCAGGGGAATTTGATTAAGTGTCTGCTGATGGCATGATGATCGTTTTTACCAGGCTCTCCATTAAGTAATCAGTAAAATATCCCTGCACTGTAGAATTGAATCTATTTGAGGAGGGAATATACAGAAATCTTGAGTCTGGTGAGTGTGGAGCGAGGCTGAAGCTGCTCAGAAGAGGGCTATCACATGTAGGTTTACATACACCAGTCCTTCAGCTGTAGGAGGGGATATCAGAGGAAGTAGAGTTTTGGATTATGAACACTGCAAGTGAGAATAATAACATCTGCCAGGAAATGGGAATAGTAACATCCATCAGGAAATGAGAATAATAACATTTACCAGGAAATGAGGATAATACCTGCCCTTCTTTCCTAATAAACTTGTTTGGCAGATCAACAAAAATTTTAAAGAGATAACAGAATAAAAATGTTTCTGTAATGATAAAACTGTATACAAAAGGGATTAGTATTACTATTAACTAAGCAGAAGACTTGGAGAAGGAAATGGCAACCCACTCCAGTATTCTTGCCTGGAGAATCCCAGGGATGGGGAAGCCTGGTAGGCTGCCGTCTATGGGGGTCGCACAGAGTCGGACACGACTGAAGTGTCTTAGCAGCAGCAGCAAGTAGAAGACTGGATGACATAACCTCATTTCTCAAAAAAATTCAATTTATTCATTCATCTAGCCATTTGTTGTCTTTCTTCTAAATTCCTGGCACTGTTACTAAGTTACTAAGACTACAAGGATGAACAACCCTGTTTGATTTCCCTAGAGGAGGAACTAATTAACTACTGCCTGTAGAATTAAGTGTAACTTCTTAGCATGGCATTCTTTCCTTCTTTCTTTTTTAAATTGGCTTTGCTGCCCAGCATTCGACAAGGGATCGAACCTGAGTCCCCTGCAGTGGAAACACAGATTTTTAACCAATGGGCCACCATGGAATGTCCCCAGCATGGAGCTCTTAATCTGGTACTTAAATGACCCATTTTATGTCCCAAGACATTTATATAGACTATATTCAGAGCAGCCAGATCAGACCAGTTATTACTTCCCAAAGATATGGTGCTCCTTCACCCTGTTTGCCTTTATGCTATCATATCCATCCAAAATCCACTCATTATTCATTCATCAAACAATCATATATTGGACTCTGTTGTCTCAGAGGCCTCTTATGCTTTCTTCATTTTGTTTTTTCATTCTTTTTTCAATGTTTTGTTCTGTGGCACAGATTTCCACCATTCTATCTTCCGGGTTACTTATCTGTTCTTGGAAGTGAAAGTGAAAGTTTCTTAGTCATGTCCGACTCTTTGTGACCCCATGGACTGTCCAAGTCTACGGAATTCTCCAGGCCAGAGTATTGGAGTGGGTAGCTGTTCCCTTCTGCAGGGGATCTTCCCAACCCAGAGATCAAACCCAGGTCTCCCACATTGCAGGTGGATTCTTTACCAGCTGAGCCACAAGGGAAGCCCGAATCTGTTCTTATGCCTCAGTTATCCTGCCATTGATTCCTTCTAGTGTGTTGTTCATCTCTGTTTGTTTGTTCTTTAGTTCTTTTAGGTCTTTGGTAAATGTCTTTTGCATCTTCTCTGTTCTTTTCCCGAGATCCTGGATCATCTTTACTAACATTATTCTGAATTCTTTTTCTGGAAGGTTGCATATCTCCACTTGTTCAAGATGGTGCACTAGAAGGATGTGTGCTCCTCTCCTCCTGGGAGAGCACCAAAATTGCAACTAGCTGCTGAACAACCATTGATAGGAGGACACTGGAACCCACCAAAAAAAGATACCGCATGTCCAAAGACAAAGAAGAAGCTGCAATGGGATGGTAGGAGGGGCACAATCATAATAAAATAAAATCCCATACCCTCCAGGAGAACAATAATATCAAAGACATTTTTCCACTGTTGAGAAGGTTCTGAGCCCCATGTCAGCCTTTCCATCCTGGGGATCCAGCAAAGAGACTGGGAATCCCCAGGGAATCTGACTTTGAAGGCCAGCAGGATTTGATTACAGGACTTCCACAGGACTGGGGGAAACAGAGACTCCAGTCTTGGAGGGCACAAATAAAATCTTGCGTGTACCAAGACTCAGGGGAAAGGAGCACTGATCCCACAGGAGACTGAACCAGACCTGCCTGCTAGCTTGATTAGCCCCCATTTGTTTATTTTTACTTTTATTTCTGTTGCCTTGGGAGACTGACCTAAGAAAACATTGCTACAATTTATGTCAGAGAATGTTTTGCCTATGTCTCCTTACAGAAGTTTTATGGTGTCTTTTCTTATATTTGAGTCTTCAAACCATTTAAGTTTATTTTTGTGTATGGCATGAGGAAATACTCTAATTTCATTTATTTACATGCAGCAGACCAGCTTTGCCAACACCACTTACTGAAGAAATTGCCTTTTCCCCATTGGATAGTCTTGCCTCCTTTGTCAAAGGTTATTGACTACAGGTGAGTGGCTTTATTTCTGGGTTCTCTATTCTGTTCGATTTATCCATAAAACCATACATATTGAATTAAATTAAAAGGAGGGAGAAGACTGTAAGCCAAACTACCCAGAAGGAGGCTTTGAGAATATATGAGGGCATTACTTGTTTAAATTTATTCCAGATTTGTTTACTTACTGTGTAAACTCAAATTGGGCCTTCAGTAGGCTGTCTACTGATGGGTAGGCCTAAGCCAAACATTCTGTGGTTGTTCCAGGAAGAAGAATGGGATTTCTAGAACTCTTACAGTTCCCAAATACCAGCTGTCTGGACTTAGGAACTTAAAATTCTAGTTATCAGACTTGGAAAGTAACTCAGAAATTTAAGTTCCCTTTTGGCAGAGTATGACTTAGCTAAGGACACATAGCTATGAACAAATATTCACATGTATAAGCATAGGCCACAAAGTGAAGTGAAGTCACTCAGTCGTGTCCGACTCTTTGCGACCCCATGGACACTAGGCTCCTCCATCCATGGGATTTTCTGGGCAAGAGTACTGGAGTGGGTTGCCATTTCCTTCTCCAGGGAACTTCCTGACCCAGGGATCAAACCCAGGTCTCCCACATTGTAGACAGATGCTTTACCATCTGAGCCACCAGGGAAGTCAAACCTTCTATTAACTCTTTACTGTGTAGAACTTTCTAGAAATGAGAATCATATCATCTCCCTAGAAGGTCAGAGTTACTCATCCCACTGTTTTTCAGATGCTTTACCTCTCCTTCTTCAGGATGTGAACAAGAACTTTCAAAAAAACCCTGCAAGTAATCCCATTACCTCTACAACTTATGACTCCTGTACCTCTCACAGCATGGTAAAGGAGCACTAACAGAGGATCAAAAGTCAGAAGTCCTAAGTTCTGGTGTCAGTGTTCATACCAGATAACTGTGGAACCTCAGACAAGCTGCTTAGTCTGTCCCAGCTTTAGTTTTTCCATCAGGTCAAGAGTATATGACTTGATGAGAGTATATGGTGTAGGAATGCAAGAGATTTCAGTGCATTAATTTTGTGTCTTGGAACCTTACCAAATTCACTGATTAGCACTGCCATTTCTGGTGGCATCTTTAGGATTTTCTACATATAGTATCATGTCACTTGCAAATAGTGATTGCTTTACTTCTTTTCCAGTTTGGATTTCTTTTATTTCTTTATCTTCTCTGATTTCTGTGCTAGGACTTCCAAAACTATGTTGAATAATTGTGGCAAGAGTGGACATTCTTGTCTTGCTCCTGATCTTAGAGGAAATACTTTCAGTTTTTCACCATTGAAAATTATATTTTCTGTGTATTTTCAATATATGGCCTTTATTATGTTGAGGTAGTTTCCCTCTATGCCCACTTTCTGGAGACCTTTTATCATAAATGGTGTTGAATTTTGTCAAAAGCTTTTTCTGCATCTATTGAGATGACTATATGGTTTTTATTCTTCAATTTGTTAACATGGTGTATCATATTGATTGATTTGCATATACTGAAGAATCCTTGCATCCTTGGGATAAATCCCACTTGATCATGGTGTATGATCTTTTTAATGTATTGTTAGATTCTGGTTGCTATTATTTTCTTGAGGATTTTTGCTTCTATGTTCATCAATGATACTGGTGTGTAATTTTCTTTTTTTGTGCATGTGATATCATTGTCTGGTTTTGGTATCAGGTGATGGTGACCTTGTAAAATGAGCTTAGGAGTTTTCTTCTGTAGTTTCTTGGAAGATTTTGAGAAGGATGGGTGTTAGTCCTTCTCTAAATGTTTGATAGAATTTGCCTGTGAAGCCATTTGGTCCTGGACTTTTATTTGTTGGAAGGTTTTTAATCACAGTCTCAATTTCATTATTTGTGATTGGTCTGTCCATATTTTCCATTTCTTCGTGGTTCAGTCCTAGAAGCTTATGCCTTTCTAAGAATTTGTCAATTTCTTCCAGGTGATCCATTTTATTGACATATAGTAGCTTGTAGTAGCCTCTTATGACCCTTTGTGTTTCTGTGGTGTCAGTTGTAATTTCTTCTTTTTCATTTCTAATTTTATTGATTTGGGTCCTCTCTCTTTTTTTTTTTTTCTTGATGAATCTGGCTAAAAGTTTATCTATTTTATTTATCTTCTCATAGAACCAGTTTTGGTTTCACTGATCTTTGCTACTTTTCTTTGTTTCTATTTCATTTATTTCTGCTCTGATTTTTATGATTTATTTTCTTCTACTAATTTCATTTTGATACACTAGCAATAAAAGACCAGAAGAAGAAATTAAACTGTAAGATACTCATGAAAGAAATCAAAAATGACACAGATTAAGAGAAGTACTATGTTGGTGGATTGGAAGAATCAATATTGTGAAAATGGCTATACTACCCAAAACAACCTAGAGATTCAATGCCATCCCTATCAAATTGCCAATGACATTTTTCAGAAAATTAGAACAAAAAAAACTTACGATTTGTATGGAAACACAAAAGACCCTGAATAGCCAAAGCAATCTTGAGGAAGAAAAACAGAGCTGGAGGAATCAGGGTCCCTAATTTCAGACAATACTAAACAGCTACAGTACTGGCACAAAAACAAAAATATAGTTCAATGGAACAGGACAGAAAGCTCAGCGATAAACCCACACACCTATGATCACTTAATCTATGACAAAGCAGACAAGAATATATAATGGAGAAAAGACAGTCTCTTCAATAAGCACTTCTGGAAAACTGGACAACTATATGTAAAGAAAGAAATTAGAATACTTCCTAACATCATAACAAAAACTCAAAATGGGTTAAAGACTTAAATGTAAGGCTGGACACTACAAAAACTTCCAGAGGAAAACATAGGCAGAACACTCTGACATAAATTGCAGCAAGATCTTTTTTGACCCACCACCTAGAACAATGAAAATAAAAATAAATAAATGGGACGTAATTAAACTTAAAAGCTTTTGCATAGCAAAAGAAACCATAAACAAGATGAAAAGACAACCCTCAGAACAGGAGAACATATTTGCAAACAAAGCAACTGACAAGGGATTAATCTCCAAAATATACAAATTAGCTCATGCAGCTCAATGCCAAAAATAACAAGCAACTCAGTCAAAAAACAGGCTGAAGGGACTTCCTCAGTGGTCCAGTGGCTAAGACTTTGAGCTCCCAATGCAGGGGGCTCAGGTTCAATCCATGATCAGGAAACTACATCCCACATGCCACAACTAAAGATCTAACAACTAAGACCTGGAGCAGTCAAATAAATAAATAAATATATATATATTTTTTAAATGGGCTGAAGACCTAAACAGACATTTCTCCAAAGAAGACTTACAGATAGAAAGAGGCCTATATTTCTGTTTTTGTGCCAGTACCATGCTATCTTGACTGCAGAAACTCAGTCCCATATTCAGGCTGCATTTCTACGTCTAGTTCTCTTGCTATTTCCACACCATCTGCAGTTGCTTTCTCTGCTGAAGTCTTGAACTTTTCAAAGTCACCTGTGAGGGTTGGAATCAACTTCTTCCAAATTTCTGTTAATGTTGCTATTTGACCCCTTAATATACATGTTTTTTTTTTTTTTGACTGTGCCAAATGGCATGTGGAATCTTAGTTTCCAGACCAGGGGTTGAACCCCACCCCCTGCACCGGAAGTGCAGATTCCTAACCACCGGACTGCCAGAAAAGTCTAGCCTTGTCTTAAATGTCTTTAATGGCATCTAGAATGGTGACTCCTTTCTAGAAGGTTATTAATTGACTTAGCCCAGATCCATCAGAGAAATCACCACTATGGCAACTATAGGCTTATGGAAAATATTTCTTAAATAAAGAAAGTTGAGGTTGAAATGACTCCTTGATCCATGGGCTACAGAATGGATGCTGTGTCAGCAGGTACGAAAATAACATTAACCTCATTGTCTATCTTCAGCTGAGCTCTTGGGCTCTTGGGTGACCAGTTGCATTAATGAGCAGTAATATTCTGAAAGGAATCTTTTTAAAATTTTTATTCCAAAGAAGTGGGTCTCAACAGTGGGCTTAAAATATTCATCAAGCTCTGTTGTAAACAGATGTGCTGTCATCCAAGCTTTGTTGTTCCATTTATAGAGCATAGGCAAAGTAGATTTAGCATAGTCTTAAGGGCCCTAAGATTTTCAGGATAGTAAATGACCATTGGCTTCAACTTAAAGTACCAGGTGCATTAACCCCTAACAAGAGAGTCAGCCTGCCTTCTGAATCTTTAAAGCCAGGTATTGACTTCTCTTCTCTAGCTATGAAAATCCTAGATGGCATCTTCCAATAAAAGGGTGTTTCTTTTACATGGAAAATCTGTTGTTCAGTGTGTACTGCTTTGTCTATGTCTATGGAATTCTCCAGGCAGGAATATTGGAGTGGGTTGCCATTTCCTACTCCAGGGGATCTTCCTGACCCAGGGATAGATCTAGTGTCTCTTGTGTCTTCTGCAGTGACAGGCAGATTCTTTACCACTAGTGCCACTGGGGAAGCCCACTTGTTTAGTGTGACCACCTTCATTACTTGGTAATTTGCTGCAACTTCTACATCAGCCCTGAATATTCACTGGAAGGACTGATGCTGAAGCTGAAGCTCCACTACTTTGGCCATCTGATGTGAAGAGCCAACTCGGAAAAGACCCTGATGCTGGGAAAGATTGAAGGCAGGAGGAGAAGGGGATGACAGAGCTCCAGGAGATGGTGAAGGACAGGGAAGCCTGGCATGCTGTGGTCCATGGAGTCACAAAGAGCAACTGAACAACAGCTACATCAGCGTTTTTGCTTTACCTTGCACTTTATGTTGCAGAGATGGCTTCTCTCCTCAACCTCAGGAACTACATTTGCTAGCTTCAAACTTTTCTTCTGTAGCTTCCTCACCTCTCTCAGGCGTCATAGAATTGAAGAGTCAAAGTGAAAATGAAATTTGCTCAGTGGTGTCCGACTCTTTGTGACCCCATTGACTATACAGTCCATGGAATTCTCCAGGCCAGAATACTGGAGTGGGTAGTCTTTCCCTTCTCCAGGGGATCTTTCCAACCCAGGGATTGAACCCAGGTCTTCCTATTGCAGGCAGATTCTTTACCAGCTGAGCCACCAGGGAAGCAAGTTAGGGCCTTATTCTGGATGAAACTTTGACATAGGGAATGTTGTGGCTTGTTTGATCCTCTCTCCAGACCAACCTTTCTCCGTATCAGCAATAAGGCTGTTTCACTTCCTTATCATTCATGAGCTACTGAAGTAGAGTTTTTAATTTCCATTAAGAACTTTTCCTTTGTAATCACAACTTAGTTAACTTTTTGGTACAAGAGGTCTAGCTTTCAGCCTATTTTGGCTTTCAATATGCCTTTCTCACTAACCTTAATAATTTCTAACTTTTGATTTAATGTGAGAGATGTACAACTTTTCCTTTCATGTAACACTTAGAAGCCATTGTAGGATTATTATTGGCCTAATTTCAATACTGTTGTGTCTCAGGGAATAGAGAGGCCCAAGGAAAGGGAGTGAGACAGAGGAACGGTCAGTTGGTGGAGCATTCAGAACACACACACACATTTAATAAGTTTGCCATCCTACATAAGCAGAGTTCATGGAGCCCCCAAACAATTACAACAATAACATCAAAGATCAGTGATCACAGATCACCATAACAGATGTAATAATGATGAAAAAGTTGAAATATTGTGAGAATTAACAAAAATGTGACACAAAGACAGGAGGTAAGCAAATGCTGTTGGAAAAATGCCTCTGGTAGACTTAATCAATGCAGGGTTGCCACAAACCTTCAGTTTGTAAAAAACTGCAATATGTAAAAGAGATAGGTAGTGGGAAGTTGCTGTATAAAACAACTCCCAGTCTGGTGCTCTGTGAAGACCTAGAGGGGTGGGGTGGGGGATGGGAGAGATGCTCAAGAGGGAAGGGATATATGTATCCTTATGGCTGATTACACGTTGTTGTACGGCAGAAACCAACACAATATTGTAAAGCAATTATACTCCCATTAAAAAAAAAAGAATACCAAAAAAAAATAAATAAATAAACACAAACCCACAACTCTGCAACATCTGCGAGGTGTAATAAAGAAAACACAATAAAACAAGGTACACCTGCATTGAGATATAACTCACACACCATGAAATTCATCCATTTAAAGAATGCAATTCAGTGTTTTCTCTATCTTGGGCAACTATCATCACAGTCCAAGTTTAGAGTATTTTCATTACCCCAGAAAGTAACCCTGTATCCTTTAGCAGTCACTTTCTCTCAACACCTCCTCCTCCCAACACTAAGCACCACCAATATATTTTCTCTATCTATGGATTTCCCATTCTGGACATTTCAGGTAAATGGAATCATGCAAGGTGTGTTTCTTTGTGACTGGCTGCTTCTTTCATTTATCATAATGTTTTCAAGGCTTATCCATGTTGCAGCACGTATCAGTACTTCATTCATGTTTATGGCGATGCAATATTCTGTTGTAGAAACACACCACAGTTTGTTTATCCATTCATCAACTGACAGATATTTGGATTGTTTCCACACCCTTTGACTGTTATGAACAATACTGCTATGAACATTTATGTAGAAGCATTTGTGTAGACATATTTTCAATTCTCTTGAGTACATTCCAGGAATGGAATTGCTGAGTCAACTGAAAAGTATGTTTAACTCTTTGGGAACTGCCAAATGTCTTCCAAAGTAGGTGTACCATTTTATATTCCCAACAGCAGTGTCTGAGGGTTCCACTTTCTCCACATTCTCACCAATACTGGTTTATTGTCTGTCATTAAATTTTAGCCATTCTTGATGGTGTGAAATGGTATCTCAGTATAGTCTCAATTTGCATTTCCAACATGGGTTTGGGTGAACTCCGGGAGTTGGTGATGGACAGGGAGGCCTGGTGTGCTGTGGTTCATGGGGTCACAAAGAGTCCGACACGACTGAGTGACTGAACTGAACTGAATGACTAATGATGTTGAACATCTTTTCATGTACTTTTGACCACTGGCATATATTCTTTAAGAAATGCCTATTCAAGTTTTTTGCCTGTTTTTATATTGGATTATCTTTTTATTTTTGTGTTGTAAGAGCTCTTTATATATTCTCAATACTAGATCCTTGTTAGATATACGATTTACAAATATGTTCCTCTATTCTGTGGGATACGTTTTCATTTTATTGATAGTGTGTTGTGAAGCACCAAAGTATTTTATTTTGATGAAGTGCAATTTATCTATTTTCTTCCTTTGTTGCTTGTACGTTTTGTATTATAGCTAAGAAATCAGCACCCAATCTTAGGCCGATATTTATACTTACATTTTCTTCTAAGGGTTTCATGGCTTATATTTAGTACTTTGATCCATTTTGAGTTAATTTGTGTTTTTAGCATAAGGTTGGAATTCTGACTTCATTCTTTTGCATGCTGATATCCAGCAGTCCCAGCACCATTTGTTGAAAAAATTATTCTTTCTCCATTGAATTACTTTAGCAAATTGTAGAAAATCAATTGACCATGATATAGGGTTTATTTCTGGAGTCTTAGTCCTTTTCCATTGATCTATATGTCTGTTGTTATGCCTGTAAAACACTGTGTTGATCATTGTAGCTTTGTAGTAAGTTTTTAAATCAAGAAGTGTGAGTCCTCAACTTTTTTTTCAATACATTTTTGTGAGCTATTTTTGGTCTCTTGCACTTCCATATGAATTTTACCAATTTCTACAAAAAAAAAAAAGGCAGCTGAGATTTTAATAGAGACTGCATTGAATCTGTAGATTAGTTTGGAGACTATTGCTGTCTTAATATATTAAGTCTCTGATCAAGGAATACAGGCTGTTTTTCATTTATCTAGAACTTCTTTAATTTTTTTCGATAAAGATTTTTACTTTTTGTTGTAAAGATCTTATGTTCTTTTTGTTAAATTTATTTTTAAGTATTTTATTCTTTTTCATGCTATTATAAAGGGATTTTTCTTCTTAAATTAATTATTGGATGGTTTATTGCTAGTGCATAGAATTATAATTTGTTTTTATATATTGATCTTGTATTCTGAGATGTTGCCAAATTTGTTTATTAGCTCTAAATAGTTGTTTTTGGTAGATTCTTTAAGATTTTCCACATATAAAATCATGTCATTTCTGAATAGATATACTTTTATTTCTTCCCTTCCAATCTAAGTGCCTTTTATCTTGCCTGATTTTATTCTTACCTGTAGAAACTGAAGTATTGATACAGTATTTTTAAAAAGTAGGTAGAGCAGAAATTCTTGTTTCTGATTTTAGGGAAAAAGTTAAGTATGATGTTAGCTGTGGGCTTGTCTGTAGATAATGTTTATAAGGTTGAACAAGTTCCCTTCTGTTTCTAATTTGTTAAGTGTTTTTCATGCAAGGTATTGGATTTTATCAAATGCTCTTTCTTCATCTACTGACTGGGTTGATTTTGTCTTTTATTTTATTGATATGGTGTATTACACAGACTGATTTTCATAAATTGAGCCATATATTTATCCCTGGGATAAATCTTACTTGATCATAGTATGTCATCCTTTTTATATTTTGTTGGATTCAATTTGTTAGTACTTTGTTAAGAATTTTTGTGTCTATATTAATTAGATAGCTGTAGTTGTCTTATAATTCTGTATCTGGTTTTGGTCTCAAAGTAATACTGGCTTCATAGGATGACCTGGGAAGTGTTCCCTCTCCTATTTTTTGAAAGAGTTTATCAAGGATTAATGTTAGCTCTTCTTTAAATGTGGTAGAATTCACCAGTGAACTAATTTGGGCCTGGGCTGGCATTTTTTTGTGGGAAGTTTAAAAATTACTAATTCAACATCTTTGCTTGTTATAAGTCTATTTACATTTTCGATTTCTTCTTAGTCTGGGTCAGTTGTTCGTATTTTTTAGGAATTTGTCAGTTTCCTCAATGTTACCTAATTTGTTGCCATACAGTTGTTTGTACTAATCATTTTCATTTCTGTGATAACATTTGTAATTTGATCTTCTCTTTTTTCTTGATAAGTCTAGCTAAAAGTTTTGTCAAATTTGTTTATTTTTTCAAAGATCAACTTCTGTTTTACTTTTTATAGTCTCTATTTCACTTATCTACTCTAAAGCTTATTAATTCCATTCTTCTACTTGATTTAGGTTTAGGTTGCCCCTCTTTTTCTAGCGTCTTAGATGGAAGCTTAGGTTACTGATTTGAGCTATTCCTTCTTTTTTAATATAGGCACTTAAACCTATACATTTCCCCCATCTCTACCTAATCTAGCTACATCTCATAAGTTTTGAGATGTTTCACTCACCTCAAACTATTTTCTAGTTTACCTCACGAAATTTTTTTGACCCATTTTAAAATTTAGGAATGTGTTGTTTACATACAAATCTGTGAATTTTCCAAATTTTCTTTTTATTGATTTCTAATTTAATCCCACTTAATCCCAAAGAACATACTTTTAATGATTTTCTTTTTAAATTATTGAGACTTGTTTCATGGCCTAACACATGATCTGTCCTTGAAAATGGTCCATGTAAACTTGAGAAGAATATATATTCTGCTGTTGTAGGATGGAGAATCCTATAGATGTGTATTAGGTCTAGTTGCTTTATATTGCTGTCCAAGTCTTCTGTGTCATTATTGATTTTCTGTAATTATTAAAAATGGAGTACTGAAGCCTGCAACTACTATTGCTGGATAGGAGTTTGCCAGGGAGAGAAAAGAACACGGCATGGAATGGCATGACCAGAAAGGACAAGGTATGGTGGGAAAACAAGGGTGGCTTGAAGGGGATAGAAGGTAGGTTGAGAGAGAGGGAGGATACTGTAGACTAAATGTTTGTGTCTCCCCCTCCCAAATTCAGATGTTGAAACCTCATCCTCATTGTGGTGGTATGTGGAGGTGGGACATTTGGGAGGTGATTAGGTCATGAGGGTAGAACATTCATGAATGGGATAAGTACCCTTAGAAAAGAGACTCCAGAGAGCTCCCGCCCCAATTCTACCTTATGAGAACACTAAGAAGATGGGCACCTGTGGACCAAGAAGTAGGCCCTCATCAGACACTGAATATGCCAGCAGCTCAGTCTTGAACTTCCTAGCTTTGAGAACTGTGAGAAATAAATGTTTTTTGTTTAAGCCACCCAGTCTGAACAGACTGAGACATAGGGGCTGACGATGAAGCTAGAGAAAAGGTAGGTTGGTGCTGGTTCATGGAGAGTCCTGAACTCCAAACTAAGGAATTTAAATTTTATCCTATACACAATGGAAGAACTAAAGAATTCTGAACTGAAGACTGGCATGTTATAAAAAGCATTCTGATGGCAACTTTTTGAGGGGACTAAAAGAGAGTCAGATCTAATTCTAACAACTCAAGTTAGAGGTGGTGAAAGCCTGAACTACTGCAGCTCCAGCATTGATGAAAGGGGTGATGTAACATCTCAGAGAATTAGTACATCTGACTCACACTCCAAGACTTCACTCTTCCAGCTGGTTTCTTCCCACCTTCTCCTTTCCCTTTTGCCTCCTAACTTGGGAGAAGGGTTGGCATAGTCTTGATCTGGACAGTGTCCGTGCCAGGTCCTTAAGCTTAGGGTCGATGGGCCTTAGTCTATCTGCAGCCGAGGACTTCCCTGGTGGTCCAGTGGTTAAGACTCCATGCTCCCACTGCAAGGGGACAGGGGTTCTGTCTCTGGTCAGGGAACTAAGATCCCACATGCTGCAGGGTGTGTCCAAAATAAATAAATAAATACAATGCAGCTGAAAGGGGAAAGAAAACTTCAGCAGTTTTCTAGCCAACAACATGTGATAATTTTCCAGGTTTTTTTTACCACCTAGAGAATACTCCTTCACCAGGTATTAGAGGTTCAGTACAACAAAACCCCAGCATACTCTCGAGTCTCATTTTCCACTCTTCTATTCTCTAGTCCCACTGGGCTGGTTATCCTTCCTAACATCTACTCTTTTTTTTTCTTTTTCTTCTAACTCTAAGCCATTATTTAAGCTGCTCTATGTTTTCTATCTGTGCACAGTCAGATCTTACCCTCCATAAAACCCATCCCTTCCCCCCACACATTCCTCTGATGCTCTATTTTGGATGAGTTGAAAAACCATAAATTCCAGAACATGAAGACATGGGTTTGAATTCTGACTCTGCCACTTACTTTGTTTACTTACTTTACTTTTTATACTCTTCTAACTAAGCCTGTTTCCTAATTTAAAATGAGGAGACTGCCTTTCTTAAGAGATCTTATGCAGTATTAAATGATAAATGAAAGTTAAAGAATTTAAAAACTATAAAGCACTATGTAAATCACACCATAGCATCTTTATATGTTTCTTCCAGATATTAGGATATCTCAACTTTTTTTTTTTTTGGTCCCTGGGTCTTTGCCGTGGTGCTTGGGCTTTCTCTAGTTGAGGCACATGGGCTCCGGAGCATGTGGGCTCAGTAGCTGCAGTTTGTGGGCTTAGTTGCCCCATGGCATGTGGGATATTAGTTCCCCAACCAGGGATCGAACCCGAGTCCCCTGCATTGCAAGGCAGATTCTTAAGCACTGGACCACCATGGAAGTCCCTTGTGTTGTATTATTTTTATTTATGTATGTTTTATATTGCCAAGTAAACAATGAGCTTCTCAAGAAGGATCATGTCTTAATCATTTAGTATCATCTGAAGTACATAGCATAAACCCTTGTATGTGGAAGTTACTGACAAACATTTACTGGATGAGTAAATGCACTGATAAATAAATGAGTAAATACAATAAGAGATATAGGAACATTTAGGGCTTTGTTTTGGTTTTCCAACATCTAAAGCCTGTCCTCTGTGCAAATCTTAACGAGAGATAGGGTCCCATCTCCCACAAGAGAAACCAAAGATGCTTAAAGTTTCCCTCTCCATCACCCCCTTGTAACTATGGCAAAGGCAACACGATCCAGGCATGGCCATTTGAATGCTTCCACCAGGACTTTGAATCTTGAACAAATAGTGTAAGACACAGGGTAGAATTTCTTTAAGATGGCACCATGCAGTGGTGATGAAAGCAGTGACTCCAGCTGTGGTATCCTTAACTAGATCATTACAAAAATGAGTAAGAGTCTATCATCATGGTCTAGTCAAAAGACTGAGAAATTTTCTCAGTTTGGAAACAGACACAGAGAGAGTCAGTCATAGGTTGGAACTTTGGGAAGCAGATGCCAAGACAGGATTTGAGGTGCAAAACATTAACTCGGGTCAGGAAATAAGATTGAAAAGAGAAGAAATCAAACTATAATGTAGGTCTGACAAAGACCCAGCCAACCTGGTGGGGAGCTCAGGAGTGAATACAGCTCATCAGAAACACAGTGCTGTTTCGCTGTATTTCAGTGACTTCCCTGGTGTTCCACTGGTTAAGAATCTGCCTGCCAAGCAGGAAACAGGTTTGATCTCTGGTCTGGTAAGATTCCGCATGCCCTGGAGCAAGTAAGCCCATGTGTCACAACCACTGAGCCAGCACTCTGGAGCCTGTGAATCGCAACTACTGAGCCCGAGTGCTGCAATTACTGAAGCTTGTGTGCCTAGAGCCTGTGCTTCACAACAAGAGAAGCCATCGCAATGAGAAGTCTATACACTGCAATGAAGGGTAGCCCCCACCTGCCACAATTAGAGAGAACCCAAGCACAGCAACAAAGACCCAGCACAGCCATAAACAAATAAATAAAACTTAAAAAGAAATACAGTGGGTCAGAATGGCTGAATCTTTATACTTTATACCCTGGTTTTGCTCAGTCACTGGGTGAGAACACTCCCAGGATGAGCATGACCTTGTGCAGGACTGTGCTCTGAAGTGAGACAGACACTAAGGGAACGGGAGTCTTTAGAGGTTATCTGCTGATTATCTTTCCTTGAAGGCAGAACTGGGTGGGATACCTGTTGTGCCTACCAGAGAAAGAGATGAATTATGACATTGTGAACAAAGCAATAGAGTGGAATGGAGGGAGAGGATTCTACAGATACTGTATTTTGTAGGTGGGGATGAAGGGGGAGTAAACGAAGGTTAACACTGAGGTCTCTATATTGATATGATTTGATGGTAATTCTGTTTAACCTGGAGTAAACAACAGATGAGAGAGAACAGGATTGAAGAGAAAGATAAGGAATATCATTTTGAACATGTTGACTCTGAAATGTCTGCAAATATTGAGGTAGAGATGATTTCAAAAATCAAGGCAAATGGGGGAGGATCAGGAGCTCAGCAGCAAGTGCCAAATTTATTAAGTATACATATATTGTCTTATATGGTGGTATGGTGGTGGTTTAGTCACTAAGTTATGTCTGACTCTTGTGACCCCCATTGACTGTAACCTGCGAGGCTCCTTTGTCCATGGGATTTCCCAGGCAAGAAAACTGGAGTGGGTTGTCATTTCCTCCTCCAGGGGATCTTCCTGACCCAGGAATCGAACCCACTTCTGCACTGCAGGCAGTTTCTTTACTGCTGAGCCACCAGAAAGCCCATTTATCTTATATATATATATATATATATATATATATAATTTAATACTCATAATGCCTCTATTAGGTAGGTATTGTTATACCCTTAAGGGTTATTTATTATATCCTTTTTGTATATTTTATTATACCTTTTGTTTATGAAGTGAGGAAGTTAAGTGCCTGGCTCAAGGAGGTAAAACTTGAGTCTGTCTTATGACAAAGCACATGCTCTCAAAGACACCATGATGTTTCCCCACGGAAACCACCATATGTAGACAGTATTTGAAGTCATGGAAGTTAACAGGTCACCGGAAATGGTACAGTTTAAGGGGGCACAAAAGGAGCCAAAAAAGGAATTCTAAGGAAGTCACCATTTCAAAGGTGAATTGAGGAAGCTGACACATGCAAATGGACTGACTAAGAGGCCAGAACAGTTTTTAAAAGTGAGAAGTATGCTATCTCAGAAGTTAGGGTAAAAAGAAATTCCTAGTCCACAAAGTGAATTGTTGCAAATGTCATGGAAGATGAAGGTTTCACATGTAGAGGTCACTGATGATCTTAGAGCAGTTTATAGACAAGTCAGACTGCAGTGGGTTGGATAGTGAGTGGGAGATGAGGAAGCAGAAGCAAAGGGTACAGGTTAAGAAATTCCCTGGTTAGGGAACTAGATCCCACGTGCTGCAACTAAAGATCCCACATGTTGTAATTAAGACCTGGCACAGCCAAATAAGTATTTTTTTTAAAAAAGAAGTTTTCTCTTTCTTAAAAAAAGGTGGGGGGCGGGTGTATAAGTTACTTTCCCCAAAGTTTTGCAAAGTAGAGGAAATAATAATGCTGTATACATAAGTAAGGAATTTTATTAGTTATTATTATTGATTACTTAATAACTCCTTGCTCCCATATTACTTGAATTTCACACTTTCATCATTTCTCTGGTTACCACTACCTCTATTGCACCAGTGTCTCTTCCAAATCTAACATCCCTGAAAGCACAGAATGTTGGTTATTTGGGTTGCGGATGATTTGTTTTACTTGGTTGTGTGTTTTGAATGCCTCAGATTCTGTCTTTGAAAGAAGGGCCATAGACCACCTCCGTTGCCCCAACTCCATCATCTGTTTTCCACAAATACAAATAAGCATTCACTTCCCAGACCAATTCAGCAAAATATAGGAGTTCTTTGGTTCTTAGCAAGCCGAGTACCATGTCTACCTAGGCTCCTCCCCTTCCTTCCCCCAAACTCTTGGTGGGCAGATCTCAGAGAAGAAATGAGCTGCCACTCTAAATCTTCTGGAATATAATGTCCCAGATGGAGAGTGTGCACAGTTCTGCAGTGAGCTGAATCAGTCTAGCCTTTTTCCAGCGAGGGCTGCAGAGAATCAACACCGCCGCCGTCCACCTGTGCACAGGAAGATGCCTACAGCCACTCCAGTGACGATGAAACAGCCCACCAGGACGCCCAGGACCAGTGAAGTGTAGGAACGGCCTGTTTGGCTTCCTGCTGAACGTGGGAAGAGTTAGCTTGAAGAACATACCCCCAAACAAGTGAGTCCATGGTTTGAGTCAAACCCCAAAGGATTTCTTCCCCAAAGGAAGTAGGGGAGGGGCTAGTTTACCAATTCACATAAGATGTGTGTACTCAGTCCCAAATCGCCAGCCCTGGGCCTCCTGTTGCTCAAGAGGTATCCATCTTTCAGTTCCACCCATTGGCCTGGAAACCACCCAACACATAGGTCCCTCCCTGAGCCCATCATACCTTTCAAGTTGTTCGTGGTGATGTGTTTCTGTATGTATTGCACACAGGTGTCCTGTAGAAATTCCCTCAGTTCGTACCGAGTTCGATTGTACTTGTTTAGCTGGTCAACCGTGTAGGTGACCACTCTGGATGGTGCATGAGGTTCCGCCACCCATGAGGCTGTTTTTGGCTGGAAATTTACAAAGGAGCTCCCATTCACAGCCACTTCGAAGAAGACACGGGCTTCCGAGCCCTCAGGAGGCAACTCGCAGCCCAGGAAGCAGCGAATGATCAGAGGAACTGTAGGTAGGGGATTCAGGATCAGGGGACAGTGTGGAAAAGGTGTCAGGTGTGAGGAGGAAACGGAGATCAGGGTGCAAGGTGGACCAGGGACAGGGACTCCCAACAGGGACTACCCCGAAGCCTTGCCAAGCAGGAAAAGGGCCTGAGGGTCAGTACAGTACGTCAGCTAGGATACCGACTCTTCTCCAGCCTCAAGCACCCAGCCCAGTACTCGGCCCCGACTCGTTCTTCCATAAGCCCGCCCCCTCGTTATGGCCCGCCCACAGGCCACGCCTCCCATCTCAAGA
>NW_011494924.1:1976713-1977079 GCF_000754665.1 Bison bison bison | reverse complement strand
CCCATCTCAAGAGGGCCCGCCCTCGCCAGCCCCGCCCCCCGTGTGCTTCACTCACAGGTCACGCCCCGCTCCTGGTGCACCACCTGCACCAAGCCCACGAACTCCTCCAGGTAGCGATTCAGGTATCTCTTCGTGAGTGCCCAGCTGTCGGGCTCCTGCAAGGGCTGCAGCTGTTGGATCGAGACATTGTGGCCTGGGCCTTCCAGCACGTGTGTCAGGACCCCCCCCAGCGTCGCGTTGCCCCGGTGCCACACTTGAGAGGGGTTGCGGAAGTAGGAGACCTGGGTCATGTGGAGGTCCCACGGGCCTGGGGGCGGAAATCAGAGCGTCTGGTCCGGGCCGGCGTGGGAGGGGGCAGCGTGTAAC